>NC_064285.1:23567237-23579046 GCF_019186545.1 Solanum stenotomum | reverse complement strand
ACTCACAGAGTCTTCTCTATATACAAAATATTCTTTTAGTTTTTTCAAATGGCAAAGAAAAAAAATGACGATGTAACGGCGACGGCGGTGGCTGTACCACCAAACGAGGTGCGGTATAAAGGTGTGAGAATGAGGCCATGGGGGACATATGGAGCTGAGATTACTAACCCCATCAAGAAGGTACGAGTCTGGCTTGATACTTTCAAAACAGAGGAAGAAGCTGCAAGGGCCTTTGATACGACGTCAAGGATGTATCACGGCCCTAAAGCCAAACTTAATTTCCTAACAACAAATGAGGATAACCTTGAAAATGCTAATAATATAGAAACTTATGTCTTCTTCGATGTATCCTTTTTGAGTGTTTTGTTTTTCTACATAGAATTATGATTCGGTGAATTTTTATGGTCCAACTTTTCGAGATTGTAATTTGTCTTTCAGTTTGATCTTAAAGTAGCAAACTCTTATTTATGTTTATTGAATTTTTCCAAATGAATTAATAGTAGATTGATATTGGAATAGTCATATAGTTAACTAGACAAACAACTATTAAAGTCACCACGAAAATAGCGAATTAAATATCTCATAAGATCACTCAATTTTGGAAATTTATCTAGCAAAGTCATTGAGCTTTGTTTTGTTTCAATAAAATCACTTAACTTTGGCTATTGTATCAATAAAATCACTAAACTAAATTTTACATTAAAAAATTTGATATGACATATAAAATATTTGTTTTATGCCATATGATTATAAATTTCACAAATAAATAAAAATAATATAAAAAACTTATTAAGGAGTTTTAACGGACAAAAAATATTATAGATTTTAATTCATATGGTAAGAAATTAACAGATGAAAATTGTTTTATATTTAAAACGAATAGTTTTTCGACCCTGTTCACGTTATTGGTGAAACTAACGCAATTAAAAACTTAAAATTTGCAACAATTTCAACTGATAATATCAATAATTCCCCTGATTAATCACCAATCTACAACAATTGGTCACTTTTTTTTTCACTCAGAAAATCACCTATTATGATATATATATATATATATATATATATATATATTTATTTATTTTACAAATATAGTTTTTTCGTAAAAGAAAATTTAATTTTCTTAAAATTTTATTTATTTATGGGGTCTATAGTTATATATGGCATAAAAAGATATTTCAATTATTAGGTTAGATTTTCTTTTTAACGTAGATTTTGATGAGTGATTTTATTGATAAAACAACCTAAGTTGAATATTTTTATCAGTATAAAACAAAGTTTGACGACTTTGTTAGATAAATTTTTAAGTCGAGTGACCTTTTGAGATATTAACTTAGAGAATATATAACTATAGTACTCAGAGCTATGGATAATAAGAAACACGGTAAGAAACATACGAGTAGAAAATTAAGAAAAATAAGAAGAAAATTAAACAAGTTATATCCGGAATATAAACAACTTAATATCACAAAGACTGATAACGAAAAATTAGATCAATTAATAGATAATATATCAAAAATAGAATATAAATATATTCAATATTTAAAAATACAATGAATAACGAGAATAACGAATAAGAAAAAAATCATAAATAGTAAAGTTAGTTTTATTAATTTACCCTTCAAGAAACTTGCTTGAAACTTTACAAACTTACTTACCCTTTCAAAAAGAATTAATTGTCTGAGTAAAGTAGGGGGAATGTAATCAATTTGTCACGATCCAGACCATCGTGATTGACACCACACTAACCCTTTGGTGGGAGAACCATTTATACTAATTAACTAACCAACTTAATCAAAAATACTAAGGCACGTAAGTTATGGAAGCACATTAAATGCTAAGGAAAGAAATATAGTTCCCATAAACTCCAAACAAAAGTCTAACAATAAAACTAACATTGCGGAAGTAATGCCTAGAATCTGAAAGTCAATGTACCAAAACCCTATTAATGAATCAAAAGTCTAAACAAGAAGGGTTACAACCCCACGCTAATGAACTAATAACTAACTACAAGTCGAAGTCCGAAATGTGAACATAGACAGAAAGAAAACTCATGGCAGCCTAGAAGAACTGGCTCACCCTTGAATTCGATCGACGATCACTGATCTTCTGAACGAGGTATGCCAATAGCCGTCTGAAGATGCCCTGTACCCAACAAAGAAAGAGCAAGTGAAGTATCACTACACAACCACAATGTACTGGTAGAATCACATAGCTATCCCACTAAGTGCAACATATATAAGTCATACAACATAATAACAACATGCATACACCGAACATATACAATATCATCATTATTTACAAACAACATGCAATATCACATTTCTCAAGATTCCCTATTACATCACGTCATTGGTCCTCTCATGGAACCCAAACCCAAACAGTTAGCTTACCGAAACGTGGTACCCAATCCAAAATTTATGCCGGAACATGGCAACTGATCCCATAATTATGCCAGAACGTGTCAACCAATCCAAGTTAGCGTGTCGAAACGCAACACCTGATCCATTCAACATGCCATAATCACAACCACAAGTATATTCTCAAGTTCATACAATCAAGTCATGATTCATGGCATTCATCATTCATCTATCTCATTTACAACAAGTGTGATCAATAATGCAACATTCGCATACATACACATATTATAATGAAGCAAGAACAAACATATATCACACAATCATGAAATCACAACCATCACATACCTCGAAACAAGCTTGAATCCCCTAAGAAACTTGTTTCTCCTGTTTCCAAATTCGTTCCGTTTGTTCTTGGTCTACAAATGATCAATATAACACGGGAATCAATAAACAATAACTAATTACCTGAACTAGTAACAATTATATCAACCCTAGATCATGCCCATGATACCCCTACCCAGATTAGGGCTTTCTTCACCAAAATTTCTAGATCAAAACCCTTCCCCATCGATAATTACCCATTAGATTACATTCTATGGATTGAAAAACAGATTCGGTGAGTAAAAATCTTACCTTTAGCCTCAAGAATGGTGAAAATTGTCAAGAAAACCCCTGGGTTCGTTTCTTAGCTCTCAAGTTTGAAAAATCCAGAATAAAACGTTTTTGGGGTTTATTTCCTACTTTAAGTCGCCTCTGCCCCGCCATGGTGGCACCCACTCCGCTACAGCGGCCTCGCCCTGGTGGTAGAAATCCTGCCTCAACGGCTTGCACGGAAACAGTGAGCTATTTTAAAATTTTCAAACCCCCATTTTACAACACACCTTTAACCAACGACACTTTGAAACTACCCGTTCACACTAAGATCAATTTCGGGAGTTCTAATCACCCGAATTCAATTCCGTAAAGTCGTACGGGTTCTTTAACGACTTATCTATCTGCTCATGTGATCAAATTCATAGTTAGATCACCCAATTGTTACCAAATTTCCATAGACTTTAATGACTCAGATTTTGTCAAAATCTGGACTAGGTTGGGAAATTTCAAGTTACTATGAAAATGTTTTACGACCCGAAATTTTTCCCAGTTGCCTTTTCTATAGCGACGGCACCTGGTTGTTACAATAGATACCAATTTACCCATCACTCGTCCCCGAGTGACAAACTTAGGAAAAATAGGCTAAAGAAGGAATGGAGTAGTACCTGAATTGACAAACAATTGGGGATACTTGTCTCGCATTTCCTTCTCGATCTCCCAAGTAGCTTCCTCAACGGGACTGAAACGACCCCAAAAATGCCTGAAAATGTGCTTCGGAAACACCTATAAGTGTAATTTCCATATATCTCAAAATTCGTGCATGATTTCGGAAATTCAACTTCATATTCTTATTTAGGGGGTCAAATTGAGTGGGGAATGGGTCTAAACCAAATTTTAGAGCAACCGTATCAAAATTCGAAAATCGCAAAAAATGCGATTTGGAGGGTCAACTTTAAAGGGGCATATCTCTTAGCACCCAAGGAACTGGAAGGGCCACAACCTATTAAATTAAAGCTCTTTGAGTTAGCTTCCAACGCATTTGGTTTCACCTCATTTCGAGTTAGGATGAGGGAGTTATGACTATTTTCGTAAAACCTGTTTGTGCAGATTTGCAATTTCCAGTGAGCTTTTTTTTTAGACGGGTTGGGGACGTTTTTTATAAATGTCCCATACTTAATCATTTTTTTTAACTTCAAAAAAACACTCTCTAAGCCCTCTCCAAAATTCCACCAAGATCTTCAACCAAATTCAAACATCTCAAGCTCTAATTCCGGATTCAAGACTCAATCTCAAGCTTCAATTCTCCATTCCAATCTTCTTCAAGGATTCTCCAAAGTTGAGGTATGTGGGTTTGATTGTGGAAACCTTCCTTTCCACAAGTCCAACCATTTATCCTCTATTACTACTTCAAGTTTATGGGTCCTTATGGTTATTTATGAATTCTTGAAGTATGAAATTACTACTACACACCCTATTATGGTCTATTTTGCATATTATCATGAAATTGAATTATTATGTGATGTTTACGGTTTTCATGCTTCCATGATCAAATTATGAAGGTTGATTTATATATATGTATGTTGTTGGTGGGCTGATTTATATGGATTTTGGAATTGGTTGGACTTAGTACTCTTGAAATACATGATTTTATTTACATGAACAATAGCCCACCATGTGTTTGATAAAATGCCCACTTATAGAATTCTTAGGAAATGGAAGGTCCAATGTACGTCCTATGAGTCGGATGGTCATATAATCATTGAAATGATGATGAAATGGATACATGTATATGATTTTCTCTATATAAGTGTTGTGAGTCGACCAAGCCTAGCTCGGGGGGTTGTAGGCCCGGGTAACCGTATCGAGGGGTTGGTACCTTGGTTGCCTAGTACGGGGGGTAGTAGGCCCGTATAACCACATCGAGGGGTTTGTACCTTGGTCCCTAGCTCGGGGGGTGGTAGGCCCGGGTAACCACATTGAGGGGTTTGTACCTCTTTCGCCTCTCCAAGGGGGTGGTAGGCCTTGGAAATACTATATTGATGGTCACTCGCCACACATGTACTACGTCCCACTAAATATGATTTTTATGTAAGCATCATTATACATATCATTTCATTAATATGCTATCTATCGGGTATGATTATGCATTTTTCCTATGATGTCCATCTATTGTAGCATTGCATTGCATCCCATATACTTAGTACATTCAAACGTACTAATGCATACTCTATGCCTACATGATGTCACCATGTAGGGACCGGAGCACCGCTTGACCATCCTCCTCCTCGTGGCTAATACGATTTTCTATCGAGGTTATTGGTGAGTCCTCCATTTTGGGGACGTTGCTTATGATCTCTTGCTATGTATAAGACTTTTCCTTTTTTTTGTTATGTATTGACTATGCGGGTGAGCCTGGTAGTTTGTCTTGGCCCCCGCTAAGTACCCATGTTTAAAGGTGGTGTTGGACAAGTTGTGTATTATGCTTGAGCTTGACTCATCTATGGTATTTATGTATCATTCCTTTTTTTTTCTCTTGCTCCCTTAGATCCGATTTCCCCCTTGATTATGCTTATCGCTTATGGTCATTTTAATTGCTTCCGCGACCAAGTATGTGTAATGATACGCTATGAGGCTTGTTTGGGGTTCCTTCGGGTTCCCCATTCGCCGGTCACGTCTAGGCCCTAGGCTTGGGTCATGATAAACTTGGTATCAAAGCACTAGGTTGATAGATCCTCAAAGTTCAACACACCGCGTTGATTTGAGTCCGATTCATGGTTGTGTTGTGCACCACAACTATGTGTAGGAGACTATGAGACGTTTTAGGAAATGTTTCCCTTCTCCATGTGCTAAGTTATGATGTAGAGTTGAATTAAGTTCTTCCCTAATGGTTGTTCTTTGCTATGCTAGATCATGCCTAATACAAGTGGAAGACGAGCCCGCGCACCCGAGGAACAATCGACCAATGGGGTTCTTCGGGATGCCCTTACTTTATTTGCACAAGCTATGACTAATCAAGCCAACCACGGGGCCCAAGCCCCTCAGGCTCCTACCCCGACATCTCGGGTGAGAGACTTCGTGCAGATGAATCCCCCGAAATTCTATAGGTCTAAGTTAGATGAAGACCCTCAAGAGTTCATTGATGAAGTCCACAAGATATTAGCTATCATAGGCATGAGGTCAAAAGATAAGGCGGTGTTGGCGGCCTACCAACTAAAAGGGGTGGCCCAAATATGGTACAACCAATGGAAGGAAGAGAAGGGGGCAAACTATGTGGTGCCTTGGGAAGAGTTCAAAACGGCTTTCCTTAATCGATTCTTTCCTCTTGAACTTAGGGAAGGCAAATTGGTGGAGTTCATGAATTTAAAACAAGGGTCTATGAGTGTGAGGAAGTATGCCCTCAAGTTTAACCAACTTTCAAGATATGCTCCACACTTGGTTGCCGACTCACGATCTAAAATGAACAAATTCGTGATGGGTGTGTCCGACCTAGTGAGTGAAGAATGCTGGTCCGCAATGTTGATTAGTGACATGGACTTGTCCCGCTTGATGGTCTATGACGAACAAATGAAGGAGGAGAAGTTGAGGAAGAGGAGGGGTCATGAGGCCAAGAGGGCCCGTTTTGAGGGCAAATTCCAAAGTTGAAGGGGAGGCCGGTTTCATCAAGGCCAAGGGTCTTCTCATGCGCCCCATAAGGGGTTTGCCAATGATGTTCCAAGGGCCCAAGGTGTTGGTGGTATGGGTCCTATTGATGTATGTCCGAAGTGTGGTAAGGGCCATGGTGGCCCGTGCTTGAGAAATACGGATGCTTGCTACAGTTGTGGGGAAATGGGGCACAAGGCAATGGATTGTCCTCGAAATCGCAACAAGGGTAAGGACGTCCGTCCACAAGGTGCCATTATGGTTCCTTTGGGGAGAAGGGGCCAACAAGATGGTGCCCCAAGGCACAATCAATTTTCTGCTTTGCATGGGAGGCAAGGGATCGATGAAGTCCCCGACGTCGTTACCGGTATGTCGTTACCGGTATGTTGAAAATCTTTGACTTTGATGTATATGCATTAACTGATCTGGTTGCCTCTCTTTCTTTTGTCACCCTCTTTGTTGCCAAAAAGTTTCATGTTGAGCCCGACTTGTTGCGTGAGTCATATAAGGTGTCTACTCCTATTGGTGCATATATTGTTGCTAGGAAGGTCTATAGAAATTGTCCTATTTTCATCTTGCATAAAATATTGCCTTGTGATCTTGTTGAGTTGAACATGCTCGATTTTGATGTTGTTCTTGGGATGGATTGGTTACATGTATACTATGCTTCCATTGATTGTAGAACCCGTAGAGTCAAGTTCCAATTTTCAAGTGAACCCATTCTTGAGTGGGAAAGCCAAAATATGGTAGTCAAGGGTAGGTTCATCTCTTGCATTAAAGCCCGTAAGTTGATCTCTAAGGGGTGCCTCTATCACCTTGTGAGGGTTAGAGATGTAGAGTCCAAAACCCTTCTTATAGAGTCGGTTCCGGTCGTAAATGAATTCCTTGGTGTCTTTCCTAATGACCTTCCCGTTGTTCCTCCCGAAAGGGAAATAGATTTTGGCATAGACCTCCTCCCCGATACTCAACCCATTTCTATTCCCCCTTACCGTATGGCCCCGACGGAGTTAAAGGAGTTGAAGGAACAATTGAGGGACTTGTTGGAGAAGGGTTTTATTAGGCCTAGTCAATCACCATGGGGTGCACCGGTGTTGTTTGTGAAGAAGAAAGATGGGTCCCTTAGGATGTGTATTGATTACCGGCAACTCAATAGGGTCACCATCAAGATAAATATCCTCTTCCTAGGATTGATGACTTCTTCGACCAATTGCAAGGGGCTAGCCACTTCTCTAAGATTGATCTTCGGTCTGGGTATCATCAAGTGAAGGTGAGGGAGTGTGACATTCCCAAGACAGCCTTCCGGACTAGGTATGGGCATTATGAATTTGTGGTCATGTCCTTTGGGTTGACCAATGCACCGGCTATCTTCATGGACCTAATGAATAGGATCTTTAAACCCCACCTTGATTCCTTTGTTGTGGTCTTCATTGATGATATTTTAATCTATTCGCATAGCGAGGAAGAACATATGGGTCACTTGAGGGTTGTGTTGCAAAGATTGAGAGAGGAGAAGTTGTATGCCAAGTATGAAAAGTGTGAATTTTGGTTGAGGGAGGTTGCCTTCCTAGGTCATGTGGTGTCGGGGGATGGTATTAAGGTAGATCCTAAGAAGACCGATGTGATTAGAAATTGGCCTAGGCCATTGACCCCGTCGGATATTAGGAGCTTCTTGGGCTTAGCGGGTTACTATCGGAGATTTGTGAATGGGTTTTCTTCTATTGCTTCTTCCATGACTAAGTTGACACAAAAGAAGGCTAAGTTTGAGTGGACCGACGAGTGTGAAAGGAGTTTTCAAACCTTGAAAGATAAACTTGTGTCCGCTCCTATATTGTCACTACCGGATGGGCTTGAGGGATTCGTTGTGTATTGTGATGCTTCTAGAGTTGGCTTGGGTTGTGTCCTAATGCAAAATGGTAAGGTGATAGCCTATGCGTCTAGACAACTCAAAGTGCATGAAAAGAACTATCCTACGCATGACCTTGAATTAGCCGCGGTGGTGTTTGCTTTAAAGATTTGGCGTCATTACTTGTATGGGGTACATGTTGATGTGTTCACCGATCATAAGAGCCTCCAATATGTCTTCACCCAAAAAGACCTCAACTTGAGACAAAGAAGGTGGCTAGAATTTCTTAAAGATTATGATATGAGTGTGCATTATCATCCCGGTAAAGCTAATGTGGTGGCGGATGCTTTGAGTAGGGTGTCTATGGGTAGCCTAGCTCATGTTGATATTGGTGATAGGGAAATGGCTAGGGAGGTGCATCGGTTGGCTAGGTTGGGGGTTAGGTTGGAAGAAATTAGTAATGGTGGTGTGGTCGTTGTTGATGGTGCTAGGTCTTCCTTGGTTGATGAGGTGATAGCAAAACAAGATCTTGACTCTTCCTTGTTAGAATTGAAGGCCTTGGTGAAAGAGGGTAAGGTGGAAGTTTTCTCCCAAGGGGGAGATGGTGCCCTTAGGTACCAAGGTAGGTTGTGTGTGCCTTGTGTTGATGGTTTGAGGGAGAAAATTCTTGAGGAGGCTCATAATTCTTCCTACTCCATTCACCCCGGTTCCACCAAAATGTATAGAGATTTGAGGGATGTGTATTGGTGGGGAGGCATGAAGAAGGACATTGCCAAATTCGTCTCCGGTTGTCATAGTTGTCAACAAGTCAAGGCCGAACATCAAAGGCCGGGTGGTCTAACCCAAGACATAGAGATTCCTACTTGGAAGTGGGAAGAAATTAATATGGATTTTGTAGTTGGTTTACCCAAGACTAGAAAAGGTTTTGATTCTATTTGGGTGGTGGTTGATAGGATGACAAAATCGGCTCATTTTCTACCGGTAAAGACAACATATGGGGCGGAAGATTATGCAAGGTTATATATTCATGACTTGGTAAGGTTGCATGGGATTCCTCTATCCATCATATCGGACCGTGGTACTCAATTTACTTCACACTTTTGGAAGTCCTTTCAAAGGGGTCTAGGTACGAGAGTTAAGCTTACTACGGCCTTTCACCCGCAAACGGATGGACAAGCCGAAAGGACTATCCAAACACTTGAGGATATGCTTAGGGCTTGTGTATTGGAGCTTAAGGGTAGTTGGGATGATCATCTTCCATTGATTGAGTTTGCCTATAACAATAGCTATCATTCTAGCATCGGTATGGCTCCTTTTGAGGCTCTCTATGGGAGACGTTGTAGATCACCGGTTGGGTGGTTTGAGGTTGGTGAGGTGGCCTTGTTAGGACCAGATCTAGTTATGGAGGCTCTTGAGAAGGTTAGGATGATTAGAGAAAGGTTGAAGATGGCCCAAAGTCGCCAAAAGTCCTATGTCGATGTGAGGAGAAGGGCTCTTAAATTCCGAGTTAGTGATAGGGTCTATTTGAAGGTGTCACCCATGAAGGGTGTGGTTCATTTTGGTAAGAAGGGCAAGTTGAGCCCAAGATACGTGGGTCCTTATAAGGTGATGAGGAGAATTGGCAAGGTAGCTTATGAGTTGGAATTGCCTAGCGAAATGGATTTGGTTCATCTGGTATTTCATGTGTCTATGTTGAGTAAGTTTGTGGGTGATCCAAATGCCATTGTGTCTCTTGATGTTGTGGGTGTTGTTGAAGATAATTTGACCTATGAAGAGGTTCCGGTCCAGATTTTAGATAGACAAGTGAAGAGGTTGAGAAACAAAGATGTGGCTTCCGTTAAAGTCCTTTGGAGAAATCAACAAGTTGAAAGTGCTACTTGGGAGGCCGAAGCAGACATGCAAAGGCGATATCCTTATCTTTTCCACTCCACTCAAGCCTAAGGTATTGATCTAAGCCCTTTATAAAATCCCAGGTCTTAAGTTCAGCCCCCATGTCGTTGCATACATTCATGTTTAAGTTGACAAGTTCATTGTGGTTTTACAATAATGTTGAGGTTTTTGAAATAAGGTGTAAGTGCATTGTTGCATCCTTATGTGGGCTGATATTGCCATGTTTGTGTCCCTCATGTATGTTTCTTTAACATTCGGGGATGAATGTTTCCAAGAGGGAGATATTGAAACGACCCCAAAAATGCTCGAAAATGTGCTACGGAAACACATATAATTGTATTTTGCATATATCTCAAAATCAGTACATGATTTCAGAAATTCGACTTCATATTCTTATTCAGGGGGTCAAATTGAGTGGGTAATGGGTCTAACCCGAATTTTAGAGCAACCGTATCAAAATTCAAAAATCGCAAAAAATGTGATTTGGAGGGTCAACTTTAAAGGGGATATCTCTTAGCACACAAGGAACTGGAAGGGCCACAACCTATTAAATTAAAGCTCTTTGAGTTAGCTTTCCAACGCACTTGGTTTCACCTCATTCCGAGTTAGGATGAGGGAGTTATGACCATTTTCATAAAACCTGTCTATGCAGATTTGCAATTTTCAGTGAGCTTTTTTTTTAGACGGGTTGGGGACGTTTTTTATAAATGTCCCATACTTAGTCATTTTTTTTAACTTCAAAAAAACACTCTCTAAGCCCTCTCCAAAATTCCACCAAGATCTTCAACCAAATTCAAACATCTCAAGCTCTAATTCTGGATTCAAGACTCAATCTCAAGCTTCAATTCTCTATTCCAATCTTCATCAAGGATTCTCCAAAGTTGAGGTATGTGGGTTTGATTGTGGAAACATTCCTTTCCACAAGTCCAACCATTTATCCTCTATTACTACTTCAAGTTTATGGGTCCTTACGGTTATTTATGAACTCTTGAAGTATGGAATTACTACTACACACCCTATTATGATCTATTTTGCATATTAACATGAAATGAAATTATTATGTGATGTTTATGGTTTTCATGCTTCCATGATCAAATTATGAAGGTTGATTTATATATATGTATGTTGTTGGTGGGCTGATTTATATGGATTTTGGAATTGGTTGGACTTAATACTCTCGAAATACATGATTTTATTTACATGAACAGTAGCCCACCACGTGTTTGATAAAATGCCCACTTATAGAATTCTTAGAAAATGGAAGGTCCAATGTACGTCCTATGAGTCGGGTGGTCATATAATCATTGAAATGGTGATGAAATGGATACATGTATATGATTTTCTTTATATAAGTGTTGTGAGTCGACCAAGCCTAGCTCGGGGGGTTGTAGGCTCGGGTAACCGTATCGAGGGGTTGGTACCTTGGTTGCCTAGTACGGGGGTAGTAGGCCCGTATAACCACATCGAGGGGTTTGTACCTTGGTCC
>NC_064285.1:23487336-23566922 GCF_019186545.1 Solanum stenotomum | reverse complement strand
TCTATGCCTACATGATGTCACCATGTAGGAACCGGAGCATCGCTTGACCATCCTCCTCCGCGTGGCTAATATGATTTTCTATCGAGGTTATTGGTGAGTCCTCCATTCCGGGGACCTTGCTTATGATCTCTTGCTATGTATAACACTTTTCTTTTTTAGTTATGTATTGACTATGAGGGTGAGCCCGGTAGTTTGTCTTGGCCCCCGCTAAGTACCCATGTTTAGAGGTGGTGTTGGACAAGTTGTGTATTATGCTTGAGCTTGACTCATCTATGGTATTTATGTATCATTCTTTTTTTTTTCTCTTGCTCCCTTAGTCCCGATTTCCCCCTTGATTATGCTTATCGCTTATGGTCATTTTAATTGCTTCCGCAACCAAGGATGTGTAATGATACGCTATGAGGCTTGTTTGGGGTTCCTTCGGGTTCCCCATTCGCCGGTCACATCTAGGCCCAAGGCTTGGGTCGTGACATGGACGATGCTTCCATTGAACTTTTACGAACTTAATATCCTTGGTTCTCAGCTTTCAGACATCACGATTAGGAATTGCAATCGATTCCTCCTCATAGTAGAGGTCTTTGTCTAACACAATTGAGTCCCACTTAATGATATAATTCTCGTCACCACGACATCTCTTCAGCATGGACACACGAACTATCAGATGAACTCCTGATATGTTAGGAGGTAAAGCCAATCTATACGCTACCGGTCCTACACATTCAAGAACCTTAAAGGGACTAATGTATCGTAGACTTAGTTTACCATTCGTGCCAAATCTCATCACCCCTTTCATTGGTGATACCTTAAGAAGCACATTCTCATAGGTTTGAAATGTCATGTCTCTTACCTTATGATCCGCATACTTCTTTTGTCTACTCTGGGCTGCTAAGAGCTTAGCTTGAATATTCCTCACTTTATCTTGAGCATCATTCACTACATCAACCCCTAATGGTTTCACATCTCCAGCCTGGAACCATCCTATGGGTTATCTACATCCTCTCCCATTTAATGCCTCAAATGGTGCCATATCAATGCTGGAGTGATAACTATTATTGTAAGAGAACTCACACAAAGGTTATAACTTATCCTAATGTCTTCCAAAATCAATCACACATACCCTCAACATGTTTTCCAACACTTGAATAGTCCTCTTGGACTGCCCATCCGTCTGTGGATGGAAAGTGGTACTAAAAGTGAGTTGTGTGCCTAATTCATCATGTAATTTCCTCCAAAACTTGGAGGTAAATTGAGTTCCACGATCTCAGATGATAGAAAGGGGCGGCCCATGCAACCTCACTACCTCTTTCACATAAACCTTAGCCAATTGTTCAGCACTATAATCTATTCTTGCAGGAATAAAATGGGCTGACTTAGTCAATCTATCAACCACTACCCAAATAGAATCAAACTTTCCCAAAAAGGTTGCAGACCTTTAGGGCTGATATTTCACTTGTTGGTAATTTTGACACTTAGCCACAAACTCCGCTATATCCTTCTTCATGCTTGCCACCAATAAATTTGCTTCAAATCTCAGTGCATCTTGGTCACACTTGAATGAATGGAATATCGCGAACCATGGGACTCTTTCAACAACTTTTTGAATCAAGTCATCAACTCGAGGGACACAAATTCTTCCTTTAAAACTAAGGACACCTTTCGCATCAAGAGTGGTCGCTTGTGCCTTACCCATCAGAGTCTTCTTCTTAAGTTCACTCAAAGTTTCATCCTCAAACTGTTTGGCCTTGATCTCTTCAATGAATGTGGCCCTAACTTCAATACTAGCTAATACCCCACCTTTTTCTGAGACGCCCAATTGCATGAGTTTAGACTCCAAGGTCTGAATTTCCTTAGCCAAAGGTCGTCTTGTTATACTCAAGCAAGCTAAACTACTCATACTTACCGCCTTTCAACTCAAAGCGTCTTCCACTAGATTAGCCTTACCCGAATGATATTGAATTGTGACATCATAATCTTTAAGTAACTCCATCCACCTTCGTTGTCTCAAATTTAGATTTTTTTGAGTGAACACATGCTGCAAACTACGATGATCAGTAAACACTTCACACTTAACACCATAGAGGTAATGCCGCCAGATCTTAAGAGCAAACATTACCGCTGCCAATTCTAAATCATGTGTTGGATAATTCCTCTCATGCACCTTCAATTGACGCGATGCATAAGCTATGAAATTCTTATCATGCATCAACACGACACCCAAACCAGAATGTGAAGCATCACAATAAATAATAAAATCTTTACCTTCAACCGGTAATATTAGAATAGGCACGGCGGTCAAGAGAGTCTTGAGCTTTTGGAAGCTCTCCTCACATTTTTCAGTCCATTCAAATGGTATCTCCTTTTTGGTCAAATTAGTCAAGTGAGTGGAAATAAAAGTAAAGTTCTTCAAAAATTCACGATAGTAGCTAACAAGCCCCATAAAACTCCTAACTTCCATTACAGAGCTAGGCCGAACCCAATTCTTAACTGCCTCAATCTTTTGGGGATCTACTATTACCCCTTCTTTTGAAACTACATGTCCCAAAATGCATCCGAAGTCAACCAAAATTCACACATAGAAAATTTAGCATACAACCTTTGTTTCCCAAGAACACCCAAAACAATATGAAGATGGTCGGCATGCTCTTCCTCACTTTTCGAATAGACCAAAATATCATCAATAAAGACTATGATGAACGAATCAATAAATGGCTTGAACATCCCATTCATTAAACTCATAAAAGTTGCGGGCGCATTAGTCAAACCAAATGACATAACTAAAAACTAGTAGTGCCCATAGTGGGTTCTAAACGCTGTCTTGCCCACATCCTCAAGCCTAATCTTTAACTGATGATAACCAGACCCTAGATCAATCTTGGAGAAAATTGATGCAACTTGCAATTGGTCAAAAAGATCATATATTTGAGGCAAGGGATACTTATTTCGAATGGTGACCCTATTCAATTGCTGGTAATCTATAAACATTCTCATACTACCATAATTTTTCTTAACAAACAAAATTGGAGCACCCCATGGGGAAGCACTAGGACTAATAAATCCCTTATCAAGAAGCTTTTGGATTTGAGACTTAAGCACTCTTAATTCTGCTGGAGTCATGCGATATGGAGGGATAGAATTGGGACGAGTACCAGGTTCCAAATCAATGTCGAAATCTATATCTCTATCCAAAGGCATACCAGGCAAATCATTAGGAAACACATATCTAAATTCTGACACCACTGGAATAGACTCAATAGATGGAGTTTCAACCTCAACATCCCTAATATGAGCCAAATAAGCCAAACAACCCTGACCTGCCAGTTTTATAGCTCGAATGGAGGATATGATCTTAGGTTGCTTAGGCTTGTACACCCCTTCCCACTCTAACTTTTCCCTGCCCGGAGTTTCTACAGTTACAAATTTAGTATTGCAATTAAGCACAACATAATAGGGGAACAACCAAGTCATGCCTAAGATTATATCAAAGTCAATCATATCCAAAATCACCAAATCTGCCCAAGTTTGATAACCCATAGACAAAATAGGACAAGCACGATAGATATGGGTGACTATGATAGACTTCCCAACTGAGTAGAAACATGGATGTAGGCATCAAATATATCACAAATCATAGAAAATGTTGTGAAAAATCGCACAAACACTTAAGAATAAGTAGAACCCGGATCAAATAACATATTAGACATCTGGTGACATACAAGAATAGTATATGTGCTCACTACATCAGACGCCTTTCCTTCATTCTTACCCGGAAAGGCATAACACTGAGCCCTATCATCATGACGGGCGACTTCTCTGCATGGTTACACTGTACCTCTTCCTACATTACCATTTCCTCTACCCCTACAGCCTCATTAATTTCCTCCTCACCCACTTTGTGGACGCCCTCGACCATTATTACCATTCCCAGCAGGTACCACTACTCTAGATGGCTACTGTGCGGAATCCAACACTCGTGGGTGGGGAGAATCTCTCCTCATATTCCCAGGTTCTCCATAATTGTAGCAAGTACGATCAAAAGATGGTCTGCAGCCCGTCGAAGGCGCGAGTTCCTGGCCATCCTGAATCAAATTATGAGGTGGAGTTCTCGAGTAATTACCTGTAGATGCGAGCAAGACGAATTGAATTGGCCTAGCTACAAGTGTTGGCCTCCCTGAACCTCTGGAATACGATCCCTGAAAGTTGTCTGAATTTTTGGCTTTCTTAGCCAATGCCTTGAACTGACCGTCTCGCCTCACCCCCGTCCACTTTCTTAACAAAGTTTGTTATCTCATTAAAGCTCCTCTCTGTAGAGGTCATACACTCAGAATTTAGTCCCTTAATAAATAAATGGATCCTCTCTTCCTTCGTAGTCACCAACTGCGTAGCATATCTAGACAAGACATGAAACTTGGCCTCATAAGCAGTCGCAGACATACCACCTTGCTCCAAAGCCATGAACTCATCCTTCTTACGATCTCTCAAAGTCCTAGGGACATATTTCTCTAAGAAAAGGGCATGAAACTGGGTCCAAGTAAGTGGAGGTAAAACTGAAGATCTGCATTCCATATAAACTCTCTACCAATGCTTTGCCTCACCTTGAAGCTGAAAAGTCACGAACTCAACCCCATGTTGATGGACAATTCCAAACTTATAAAGACTCTCATAACAATCTAGGATGAACTCATATGCATCCTCACTCTCCGAACCATGGAAGACAGGTGTTTTCAACTTTAAAAACATGGTCAAAATCTCATGCTCATTACCAGTCATAACCGGCCCAATAAAGGATGGAAGAAAGAATCATTACCTCCAGTTCCACCCACCTTAGGGACAGTGATAGCAATGGGAGGATTGGCGGGGGCTTGAGTTGCTTGAACAGAAGGAAGCACTCCAGGACCAACCAACCCTTTCAAGAATGACATGATATATTGGCCTAACACTGGGTCTATGGGAGGAATACCTCTAGTCTCAGCCTGCACGTCTTCCTCTTGTCCAACCTCCTTAACATTTTCAAACTCAACATTCTCCTCTATCTCTTCATGATGTACGGGAGGGGCCTCATTTTGGGGAGAATTTTGAATCGGTACCCCATCTCTAGTAGGCGTGTAACGACCCAAAAATGGACGTGATGGCACTCATCTTATCCCACTAAGATAAGTCAGCCTAAAACTCAACTATTACAACAAAATGTAGAAATTTTTATAATCAACTCAAAAATACCCCAAAAATTTAGTTGTCACGTGTACAAGCCTCTAATGTGTTATAATAAAATTGAAAGAATATACAAGTTTCAAATGACATTGTTTCTAGAATAGAACAAGATCATAATTAAGGAGAAAGAATGTCCACTGAAATGACAAGAAGCTACCTCACAAACCTCCACAAGAAACCTCAGACAAGGAGAAGAGAAAATATCATAAAGGTCCGGGCTAGTAACTTACAAAAAAATGTAGTAGCAAGTGTTGAGTACCAAACCACACGGTACTCAGCAAGTAAACCTCTAAACACAAGCTAAGAGGATAGAATACGGGTACTCCTTACACCCCAACCAAACCTCCACAGTTAAAACCTGCATAAAACCATCCCAACCTAACAGTTCACAATTTACAAGCACATATCTCAACAAACAACATTCTAACAATCACATATTCTCAACAACAAGCTCAATATTTATCAATTACAACCTCCACAACTACAACCTGCGTAAAACCAACCCAACCTAATAGTTCATAATTCACATAGCACACAGCTCAACAACAACACTCTAACAATTACATATCCTCTATAACAAGCTCAATGTTCGTCAATCAAAGTTTCACAGAAAGGCACTCACAAGATCAGCAAAACACAATATCAAGTTCACTAATGATAAATATGTTAAATGCAATGGAATGCAGTGTCAAGTATAGTGAAAGTATAGTGATGCATGTCTAACCTAGTGATGCACACCCGCTGTCTCTCAATCTACCAATAAGCCACCAACTAAAATTAATTATTTAAAATCAACCGTCAACTAAATAATTGTAATTAACAAATAAATCAAATATTTCCAAAAACAATTTTTTGGGTCATTTAAATAATATAATATAGTTTTAGTGGTATAATGTAATGTATGATTTAATTGGCCAATTAGTATGTGGCGTTGATGAGTAGCAATATAAAATTCTCTTTCTGTCACTACCTAGGTTAGACTCTTTACGTATTATTTTTACTATAACATGATAATTTCAGGTTTTGATATGTTGTGGTAGGTAATTGAATATCGGGTGTCTTATATTATTTTACTACTATTAAATTTATTACATCCGATATAATTGGAACTCAACCCTATACTTGAAATTTGAAAAATATGAGAGTTGTTGGGTTAATTGACATCAAGATTAGAAACTTGATTATAGATTTGGGTGATGTTTTTGTCCAGGCTAGACATATATTAAAATAGGTGTGTTAGTTTCGAAAGCTTATTGTGATTATTTATGTGAATAGATTGCATTGATTTGGAAGTCCAACGAAAGGGCAAGACTCAAGTTCCGGAGTGATTGTTCAATTATTTGAAGCAAGTGGATTTCTAAACCCTTGTTAAGTATATGAAATTCGTGTTTTTCCTTTTAATATGTGTTTGGGGGTAATGAGACTTAGTGATGGTTGACTTGTCCACATGGACTAATTCTAATGATGAAAAAGGGGTAATAAAAGGCAATGTGATTAATTGTTTGTGTGTGATGTGTTGAGAATGGTTTGAAAGGCTTGTTGAATCATTGTTGATGTTTTATCATAATTGTATTATTGTGAATTGTGCAATGTTATGAAAATGGTCATCTCCTCATTATTTGTGTGAACATGTCATTTGCATTGTTTTGAGACATGGTTGTGACAAGTATTATGTGAATTGAGAAAGAACAAGAAATTAAAGAGGATGTACCATTTTGAGGGACGTATTGCGCGCCATGATGGATACTATATTTCTAGGGATGTATCATGTGCTGCGTTGGTTACTATTATCGAGGGTCATATTGCACACCGCGATGGATGCATAGACAGATATGTCCCCCCATGGGTCCTAGACTGAGAGACAGCGGGTGTGTATCACTAGGTCAGACATACATCACTATACTTGACATTTCATTCCATTCCATTGCATATATTTATCATTAGTGAACTTGATATTGTGTTTTGCTAATATTGTGAGTGCCTTTATGTGGAACTTTGATTGATAAATATTGAGCTTGTAGTTGAGGATATGTAATTGTTAGAGTGTTGATGTTGAGTTGTGTGCTGTGTGAATTATAAATTGTTAGGTTGGATTGGTTTTAAGCATGTTGTAATTGATGAATATTGAGCTTGTTGATGAGAATATGTGATTGTTAAAATGTTGTTTGTTGAGATATGTGCTTGTAAATTGTGTGCTGTTAAGTTGGGCTGGTTTTATGCAGGTTGTAACTGTGGAGGTTCGGTTGTGGTGTAAGGAGTACCCGTATTCTATCCCCTTAGCTTGTTTTTAGAGGTTTACTTGTTGAGTACCATGTAATTAGGACTCACCCTTTACTACTACATTTTTTTTTTTAGGTTACTAGCCCAGACCTCTGTGATATTTTCTCTTCTCCTTGTCTGAGGCTTCTTGTGGAGGTTTGTTAGGTAGTTGCTTGTCATTTCAGCGGACCTTCTTTCTCATTAATTATGATCTTGTTCTATTCTATAAACAATGTCATTTGAAACTTGTATTTTCTTTTAATTTTATTATAACACATTAGAGGCTTGTACATGTGATAACCAGATTTTTGGGGTATTTTGGAGTTGATTATAAAAATTTCCGCATTTTATTGTAATGGTTGAGTTTTAGGCTGACTTGTCTTGGTGGGATAAGACGAGTGTCATCATGTCCTTTTTTGGGACGTGTCAAAGAGCCACTCTTCCTCGGCCTCTACCCCTAGATCTTCCTTTACCCGTCCTCAACCGTGAACTCTCGCTGGAGATTCGTCAGCTGGAGCATTAACGGGAGCTACAGGCCTAACGCTGTTGAATGTAGTGTTAATCATCTGCGGACGGAAGAGTGAATGAGGTTAGATACCAATTCGAATCGACAAATACCAATTGGAATCAAGTTATAGCACAAAAGGAGATAAGAGAACACAAAGAGATTTCCTAAAGTCCTATAGCATCTCGAAGAAAAGTACAGACGTCTACGTGTACCATTTCGCAAGACTCTACTAGTCTCATTTTGGTAGATCGAAATCAACGAACCTAAGCTCTGATACCAATTTCATCACGACCCAGACCATTGTGATTGGCACCCACACAAACCCTCCAGTGGGAGAACCATTTTTACTAATTAACTAACCAACTTAATAAAAAATACTAAGGTATTTAAGTTACGGAAACACGTTAAATGCTAAGGAAAGAAATAAAGTTCCCATAAACTCCAAACAAAAGTCTAGCAATAAAACTAACATTGCAGAAGTAATACCTAGAACCTGAAAGTCAATGTACAAAAACTCTATTAATGAACCAAAAGTCTAAACAAAAAGGGTTACAACCCCAAGCTAATGAACTAATAACTAACTAGTAGTCCAAGTCCAAAATGTAGACATATAGAGAAAGAGAACTCATGGCAGCCTGGAAGAACTAGCTCACCCTTGAATTCGATCGACGATCACTGATCTTCTAAACAAGGTCTGTCAATAGCCACTTGAAGATGCTCTATACTCAACAAAGAAAGAGCAAGTGCAGTATTACTACACAACCACAATGTACTAGTATGATCACACGGCTATCCCACTGAGTGTAACATATATAAGTCATACAACATAATAACAACATGGATACACCGAACATATACAATATCATCATTATTTACGAACAACGTACAATATCACATTTCTCAAGATTCACAATTACATCACGTCATTGGTCCTCTCATGGACCCCAAACACAAACAATTAGCACAGCAAAACGTGGTACCCCGATCCAATGTTTATGCCGAAACGTGGCAACCGATTCCATAATTATGCCGAAACGTGGCAACCGATCCAAGTTAGTGTGTCGGAACACAACACTCGATCCATTCAACAATCTATAATCACAAGCACAAGTATATCTCAAGTTCATACAATCAAGTCATGATTCATGGAATTCATCATTCATCTATCTCATTTACAACAAGTGTGATCAATAATGCAACATTTGCATATATACACGTATTATGATGAAGCAAGAACAAACATAGACCTCAGAATCATGAAATCAAAATGATCACCTACCTCACAACAAGCTTGAATCCCCTAACAAACTTGATTCTTCCCTTTTTGGATTCCTTCCGTTTGTTCTTGGTCTACAAACAATCAATACAACACGGGAATCAATAAACAATAACTAATAACCCAAACTAGTAACAAATCTATCAACCCTAGATCATACCCATGATCCCCATACCAAGATTAGGGCTTTCTTCACCAAAATTTCCAGATCAAAACCCTTCCCCATCAATAATTACCCATTAGATTACGTTATACGAATTGAAAATGGACTCAGGAAGTTAAAATCATACCTTTAGCCTCAAGATTTCTGAAAAACCATCAAGAAAACCCCTGGGTTCGTTCCTTAGATCTCAAGTTCGAAAATTGCAGAATAAAATATTTTTGGGGTTTATTTCCGACTTTAAGTTGCGTCTGCCCCACCACGGCGGCACCAACCCTGCTACAACGGCCCCACCCTGGCCACATAAATCCCACCTCAGTGGCTTACACGGTAACAGTGAGCTATTTTATGAATTTTAAACCCCTATTTCACAGCAAACCTTTAACCAACGATACTCAGAAACTACCCGTTCACGCTAAGCTCAATTTTGGGAATTCTATTTGCCCGAATTCAATTCCATAAAGTCGTATGGGTTCCTTAACAACTTATCTATCTACTCATGTGATCAAATTCATAATTTGTAATGACCTGACTTCCGACGTTATGGAAAAGCCAATGGGGGGAAATTTGGGACTGGAACACTTGTTCATGGTATCTTTAAATTTCCAAACCTAGTCCAAATTTAGATGAAATTGGAGTCTTTAAGGTGTAGGTAAATCTGGTAACAAATTAGAGATATATTAATGAATTTGATTACATGAGTGGATAGTTAAGAGGTTAAGGATCCCGTACGACTTTGCGGAACTGAATTCGGGTGAGTAGAACTCCTAAAATCGATCTTAGCGCTAAGGGTATTTTTTTGAGCATCGTTGGTTAGAGGTGTATTGTGAAATTAACATTTTGGAATTCTCAAAATAGATCTCTGTTTCGTTCCAGCGGCTTTGGCGTTGGAATTCGCCGCTGTGGCGGGGCCACTACAGAGGGATGGGGACCACTGTGGCGGGCTCAACGCAACTTAAGGTCATTAATAAACCCCTAAACAACCTTATTATGCAATTTTCAACTTTTACAGCTAAAGAACGAACCCCATGCGACTCCTACTCATTTTTCACAATTCTTGAGGCTAACTGTAAGTTTTACACTCCCCAAATCTATATTTCGATCCGTAGAACGTAATAGAATGGATAAATATTGAAGGGGTAGGTTTTTTTATAGATTCTATGGTGGAAAAAAACCCTAAATTAGGTATTAAGATCTTGAGTTTGTTCTAGGATTATTGGGTTTGTTATAATCCAAATAATTAGACCTTTGATTATTGATCCTTGCGTTAATTGTATGTATTTAGACCATGAAAAAGTGGGAAGAATCCAAAAAGGGAATATTCAAGTGCCTTAGGGGATTTAATCTTGGATTCGAGGTAGGTGATGGTTGTGATTCTATGATTGTGTGGTGTATGTTTGTTCTTGCTTCATTATGATACATGTATGTATGTGAATGTTGCATTATTGATCAGACTTATTTTAAATAAGGATAATTGAATAATTATATGTCATGAATCACCTCTTGTTGTATGATTATAAGAATATACATTGTGATTGTGATTGTGGTCTGTTCAATGGGCGGGTGTCACGATCTAACACACTAACTGGGATCGATTGTCACGTTCCGACATAAATATGGGATCGATTGCCACTTTCTGGCATAAATATGGGATCGGTTGCCACATTTTGGCAAAAATATGGGATCGACTGCCACGTTCTGGCACACTAACTTTGATCGGGTACCCAAATCGGTATGCTAATAGTTTGGGTTTGGGTTGTATGAGAGGACAATTAAATTGGGTTCCTTGAGAGGACCATTGAATTGTGTTGTGTATCTACTTGTGATGAGTTCATTCATATCTGATGGTGATTGATATTGGAAGAAGGTATGTTGCTCTAAATTGATATAAATGTGATATGTGAGAATCGTGATGCTATTCATTGTTCGTATATGTTGATGATATTGTATATGTTCGATATGTGCATGTGATTATATTGTTGTATTGACTAATGTATGTTACACTTATTGGGATAGCCGCGCGATCCTACCAGTACATTGTGGTTGTGTACTGATACTGCATTTGCTTGTTCTTTGTTGAGTACAGGGCATCTTTAGGCGGCTATTGATAGACCTCAGCTAGGTGAGTATTGAGCGTGATCATATTCAAGGGTGAACCAGTTCTTTCAGGCTGTCATGTATCTTTCTTGTTAAAGTCCACTCTCTTCAGACTCAGACTATTTCTAAGGTATTTGTTTAGTTTTGGGGTTGTACCCCTTGTTCTTAGACTTGTCGTTAGTAGAGTTTTGGTACATTGATTTTTAGGTTCTAGGGGTTGAATTTCCGCATTAGTTTGGTTAGTTGTTTGTTAAAACCTTGGAGTTTATGGGGACTTCATTTTTATAGTCATTTAAACCAGCTTCCGTTTCTTTAAATGCCTTAATTTTCATAAAATTTGTTTGTTTGAGTTGTAGTAATGGTTCTCCCACTGGAGGGTTAGCATGAGTGTCAATCACGATGGTCTGGGTTGTCCGAACTAGAACAACAGAAGTGGTAACACCATCACTAGCAAGAGAGGATGTGTATAGACTACTGATAGTTGAGTAGGGTCACCATTCAGAACAATTATCCATTGCCTAAGATAGATGACGTTTTTTATCAATTGCAAGGTGCATCGATTTTCTCTAAGATTCATTTAAGGTATAGTTACCATTAGTTAAAGGTTGAGGCAGTTAAGAATTGGGTTCGACCAAGTTCTATGATTGAAATTAGCAGTTTTGTGGGGCTCGCTAGCTACTACTGTCGCTTGTGATATGAGTTAAGTCCAATTGGTATCTCCCTATTCCAATTGGTATCTTAACGAAGTGAACTAGACGTCATGGTCACGAGTGAGGGGCCACAAGCAAAGAAAATTGTAAACTAAGAAGGTTCCAATTGGTGTCTGGCCCTAGGGGTGGTGTGAATGCATAGATGATCAAGAATGGTCATCGATAGAGAAAAATAATTAATTAAGAATTTGGACTTATCTGTAAATTGTATCATGGAAACTTTGAATGCGTGCTTCTGGCTATCTGAATTAACTTCAAATGTGAAGTTGTAATTCTTGAATATGATGAGGTGATTATGTGCACAATAAATGTGTGCTTGAACTTTGATATGTACAATATTTTGACCTGGTCGTTGAAGTTATGCAAGTTGTAAATACTTGAGTATCGTGAAATTCGTTGTGAAAAGAAGATCTTGACTAAGAATTGTGTGAGTGTTTTGGTGTATCCTAGGGATGTATGGGTTGCGGCACTGAATTGACAAGAATGAATTGGTTCGTGTATTGTGGGATTGACCGGGGGGTAGACAATGATTGTCCTAGCTAAAAGGGTTTTCTCTAAAAATGCATGTGTGATAGCTAGGAACCTTTGGGGGAAATTGGGAAAGAAAAGAACCCAGAAAAATTGTTGGCAGGGATTCTGTTTTCATTATGGCCGTTGAGGTGGGATTTTCCCGCCAAGGCGAGGCCACCAGTGCGAGATTTCTCCTGCCAGAGCGGGACAGGGTGAGATAGGACCTCAACCCTATCTCTCCTATTTTCCCTAGTCACAATTATGGACCCCGAAACGTACCGAACTAACCCCTGCGATCTAATTCAATGTTCAACAATCGAATATAAGTTATAAAGTGTGTTAAAAATTATGGAGAACCTGGGCATATGAGGAGGAAATTAGGTAGGCCGTAGAGGCTAGGGAAATGGTAATGCAGGTAGAGGAGTAGTGCAGCCAGGAGAGGAGGTTGCCCGTCAAGACGATATGGCTTAGTTAAATGCTTTTTCTAGCAAGAATGAGTTTGATGCAGTGGTCACTAGTGCTACTCTTGTCTGTGCTCGAATGACTATTGTTTTTTATATCCGGGTTCTACTTATTCGTATGTGTCAATTCAATTGCCTTGGTATTTTATATGGTTTGTGTTATAGTTGATGCCCCCATCCATGTTTCTGCCCCAATTGAAAACTCAGTCATAGTCACCCATGTATAGCCTGTTGTCCATTTATGGTTATGGATTTTCAGATTTGGGTTGATTTGGTTATGCTGGATATGACTGACTTAATATAATCTTGATTTGGTTATGCTGGATATGACTGACTTAATATAATCTTAGGCATGACTTGGTTTTCCCCCCTATTATAGCGGGCTTACTTGTAATACTAAGTTGGTAACTCTAGAGATCCCCGGTAGGGAAGGATTAGGGTGGGAAGGGGTGTACAAGCCTAAGTTAACTAAGATCATATCCTCCATTTGGGCTAGGAAACTGGTGGGGCAGGATTGTTTGGCGTAATTGGCTCATATTAGGGATGTTGAAGTCGAATCCCCCTCTATTGAGTCTATTACGGTAGTATCATAATTGAGAGAGCTTAAATCTCAAATCCAAGGGCTTTTTGACAAAGGTTTCATCCATCCTAGTGCTTCCCCGTGGGGTGCTCCTGTATTATTTGTTAAGAAGAAGGAGGGTAGTATGAGGACTGTTGATTTTATCTTAAGCCATAAATGAATGGATTGATACCAAAATGATAAGCTTATGGATAAAGAAAGTCCCATTGAGTATACTTGGGTGAAGTAAATTGAAGTATTCTAGTAAGAAAGTGCGTATAAATTGGGTTAGTCCTCTCAATTTGATGAGTATACCCGAGTTTGAGGTGTCGTGTTGATCAAAAGGTTGACTTCGTAGTGATAGTCAAGGATGACGGAGCGTAATGGTAATAAGAGTCGTGATGGATTCTGATGGGATGCAACTATATAATAAAATTGTTGGTTAAGTGAATTTTGTATAGTAATTATGAATTGTGAGTACCTTAGGTTGTGGTTTTCT
This sequence comes from Solanum stenotomum, assembly GCF_019186545.1. Lineage (NCBI taxonomy): Eukaryota > Viridiplantae > Streptophyta > Magnoliopsida > Solanales > Solanaceae > Solanum > Solanum stenotomum. Next base: position 23,552,675 of record NC_064285.1, on the reverse strand, counting down.
AATATTTAGTGAGTAACATGGTTGTATAAAAAGTTATAAGAGATGGTAGGACACCATTCGAATAGAAATTAAAGAGCTAGAGTCATAATGAAGAAAAATGGTGGGATATGGTACAACCTTTAGAGAAAGGCTATAGCAAGAATATTTTAGTTTATTCTTAATGCTAAAGAATTATCTTTAGAGGAGTAGATAATTAGGTTCAGAGATGCGTGATTTCATTTGTTTTGTTGCGGCTATGGTAATAGTGTCACAAGTGTGTCGGATTGGTAAAAAACTATCGAAAAAGACTTAAGAAAGGAGTGTGCGGACATTAGCTTGAGTGTGATTATAAGTGCTTGGTTTTGTTTTTGAGTCTAGTAATGAGTATGATTGAAATTTTAGCAAAATATATGGTAAGATCGATGGAGATATAATCAATGATAAACGGAGATCCATGAATTCAGAAAAATCTTCAAGGTACAAGCTAATGATGATATAGAAATGGATTGTGTTATATGGTGGTAATTACAATTCATATTTTTCATTGTGAGTCTACATTCGTGGTGATGTATTTTGTCAAGGTATGAATTGGCAAGGTGAGAAATTATCAATTGTATCCGGTAGTGATCATTTGAAAGGACTTACACCTGGGTTGAGTCGTAAGTTTACTACTATTGATTGTTAAAGTACATAAGAAAGGTTTCATTTAAAAGTGTTGGTTTATGATAAGGTAAATAGTCGGAGTGTTTATGATGGTTGTTAGTATTGTGAGTATAATTCACTAGTTATGCTCTCATGTGTTTTCGCTTTTGTGGGTGGATCCCTAGTGGTGGATCAGGGGTACCAAATTTTGCGATTTTCTCTTGGTTGAGTGGGAAGATTGGGAAGATTTGGTTATTTCAAATACATATTTGGTGTTGTCTTGGAGTTGTTAAAGTATTTTAGTGGTTCTACATGTACCATCTTACTTATAAGAATTTATAGAAGAGCTACCATACGTAATTGTGGCTGTCCGGCAATCTTAATATTCCTCTAGTCGTCAAGATCATAAATTATTTATGTTGTTGAATGTGGGGATCTTTGCGTCCAATTCTACTGTTCTTAAGAGGTAATCTACAATTAGTAAATATAGCATTTCGATAGTATTGTTGGAGGGGTTGTATGCTTGAACATATCCCTCGATGAGTATCTGATTTCTAAAGATCAAACTTGTTATAACTTAAGCTCATGGGAATTTACGTTGTGGAATGGAGATATTGTTAAGAACTATGATTGTTTGGGTATTATGAGTGTGTGTTGGTTAATTCAGGTTCACTTCTAATTGTAGCGAGTATCGATTTAGATTGTTATCATGTTTATGTGAGAAAGGATTAGTCCTGATGATTGTGTCAAGATCCTTGATAACATGTGGCAAAGGTGTGTACGATCAACTTTGGTGGTTGTTGGGAATCATTTTGTTGTTATTTCATTTTACATACAACAATATTTATCACTCGAGTGTTGAGATGACTTCATTGAGGCATTATAAGGAAGGATGTGTAGGTATTCAATTGGTTGGTTTGAGGTTTGAGATGTTAAACCCTTAGGGGGTAATGAGAGTCGGTAAGAAGGGCATGTGATGCAAGTATCCTAAGTAATTCTACAATTCAGATACTACTTTATCCTTACTTTAGCTAGTATTTCCTAAGTGGATCACTCGGGGACGAGTGATGGGTAAATTGGTATCTATTATAACGACCTGACTTCCGTCATAATGTAAAAGTCAACGCGGGAAAATTTTGGGACAAAATCAGAGTATTTAAGGTGTAGGGAAATCTGGTAACAAATGAGAGATATATTAATGAATTTGATTACATTAGTGGATAGTTAAGACGTTAAGGATCCTGTACGACTTTACAAAACTGAATACGGGTGAGTAGAACTCTCGAAATCGATCTTAGTGCTAAGGGTATTTTCTGAGCATCGTTGGTTAGAAGTGTGTTGTGGAATGGGGATTTTGGAATTCTCAAAATAGATCTCTGTTTCATTGCAGGTGCTTTGGCGCTGGAATTCACCGCTCTGGCGGGGCCGCTACAGCGGGATGGGACCCGTCGTGGCCGGCTCGACGTGACTTAAGGTCGTTAATAAACTCACGACCTTATTATCCACTTTTCGACTTTTAGAGCTAAAGAACGAACCTCAGGCAACTCCTACTCGTTTTTCACCATTCTTAAAGCTAAAGGTAAGCTTTTCACTCCCCGAATCCATTTTTCGATCCGTAGAACGTAATAGAATGGATAAATATTGATGGGGGAGGATTTTGTTATAGATTCTATGGTGGAAACAACCCTAAATTGGGTATTAGGATCTTGGGTTTGGTCTAGGGTTATTGGGTTTGTTATAATCCGGATAATTAGACCTTTGATTGTTGATCCTTGCATTAATCATATGTTTTTAGACCACGAACAAGCGGGAAGAATCTGGAAGGGGAAGATTCAAGTGCCTTAGGGGATTCAAGCTTGGATTTGAGGTAGGTGATGGTTGTGATTCTATGATTGTGTGATGTATGTTTGTTCTTGCTTCATTAAGATACATGTATGTATGCAAATGTTGCATTATTGATCACACTTGTTGTAAATAAGGATAATTGAATAATTGTATGACATGAATCACCTCTTTTTGTATTATTGTGAGAATATACATTGTTATTGCGATTGTGGTTTGTTGAATGGGCAGTTGCCAGGATCCGACACACTAACTGAGATCGGTTGTCACATTCCGGCATAAATATGGGATCAATTGCCATGTTCCCACACACTAACTTGGATCGGGTACCACGAACTGGTATGCTAACGGTTTGGGTTTGGGTTCCATGAGAGGACCATTGAATTGTGTTGTGTATCTACTTGTGATGAGTTCGTTCATATCAAATGATGATTGATATTGGAAGATGGTATGCTGCTCTAAATTTATATAACTGTGATATGTGCGAATCATGAAGTTATTTATTGTTCGTATATGTTGATGATATTGTATATGTTCGATATGTGCATGTGATTATATTGTTATACTGATTAATGTATGTTACACTTATTGGGATAGCCGCGTGATCCTACCAGTACACTGTGGTTTTGTATTGATACTGTACTTGCTTGTTATTTGTTGAGTAAAGGGCATCTTCAGGCAGCAATTGATAGACCTTAGCTAGGTGACTATTGAGTGTGATCGGATTCAAGGGTAAGCCAGTTCTTTTTAGGATGCCATGGATCTTTCTTGTTTAAGTCCAGTCTTTTCGGACTCGTATTATTTGTTAAGGTATTAGTTTAGTTTTGGGGTTGTACCCCTTATTCTTAGACTTGTCGTTAGTAGAGTTTTGATACATTGACTTTCAGGTTCTAGGGGTTGAATTTCCACATTAATTTGGTTAGTTGTTTGTTAAAACCTTGGAGTTTATGGGGACTCCATATTTATAGTCATTTAAACCTGCTTTCGTATCTTTAAATGCCTTAGTTTTCATAAAAATTGTTTGTTTGAGTTGTAGTAATGGCTCTCCCACCGGAGGGTTAGCGTGGGTGTCAATAAAAACGGTCTGGGTCGTGACATAATTAGATCACCCAATTGTTACCAGAATTCCATAGAAGTTAATGACTCTGATTTCGTCCAAATCTGGACTAGGTTGGGAAATTCCAAGTTACTACGAAAAAGTTTTCCGACCCAAAATTTTTTCCCGTTGGCTGTTCTATAACGACGGAACCCGGTCGTCACACAAGTTATCTTAATAAATAATTTAGGACAACTATTTTTAATAATGTGGACAACTATATGGAACCGGGGGCCTAGGGAATTACTAGATTAATTAATTTTTAGTTTTTTGATTACTTTTGTTAGAAATGTAGTTAAACAAAATGAATTTAACAACTATCGAAAATGACTGGTCTTCTAGTAGATGATTAAAGAAATAGTGAGTTTTGAACTTTTCTTGTAACTTTCAATTATACCATTAACCTGATTATCTAAGAGTCTGTTTGGCATCGATCCTAAAAGCACATTTTTTCTAAAAGCGCTTTTTTAAAATGGCATTTCAGAGAAGAGACTACGAAAAAAAACAATTTGTATTTGACTAATTCATTTGAAAAGTGTATTTCATAAGTAAATTACGTTTAACTAATCTTTTTAAAAAAATTTGTTTTTCGAGTCAAATTACAGAAAAGGACAACTATTAATGTACTTCTAATATTAAAATTATTTTATAGAGAAACTATTTTCAATATCTATAGTAAAAAAATTAATTATTTTTTTATTCTTATTAAATTAAAATGTTTAGTTTTCAATCAGTTATACTTTTTTTTGGAAGGCTGAAATGATGTCACGACCCAGACCGTTGTGATTGTCATTCACACAAATCCTCCGGTGGGAGAACCACTACTACAACCCAAACCAAGAAATCAATATAAAAACTAAGGCATATAAGTCAAATACTAAGGAAAGAAAATAGAGTTTCCATAACTCTAACAAAAGTCCAACAATAAGTAACAAATGCAGAAGAATTAACCTAGAACCTAAAAGTCATTGTACCAAAACTATACTAACGACAAGTCTAAGAACAAGGGGTACAACCCTGAAACTAAACAACACCTTAAATAAAAGTCTGAGTCAGAAAACAGTGGACTTAAACAATGAAGATCCATGGCAGCCTAAAAGAACTAGTTCACCCTTGAATCCGGTCATGCTCATAGTCACCTAGCTGGGGTCTATCAATAGCCACCTGAAGATGCTCTGTACTCAACAAAGAAAGAGCAAGTGCATTATCAGTACACAACCACCGTGTAGTGGTAGGATCACACGGTTATCCCACTGAGTGTAACATACATTAGTCAATACAAAAATATAATCACATGCACATATCAAACATATACAATATCATCAACATAAACGAACAATGAACAACTTCACGATTCTCACATATCACACATATCAATTTTGAGCAACATACTGTCTTCCAACATCAATCATCATTAAATATGAACGAACTAATCACAAGTAGATACACAACACAATTCAATGGTCCTTTCACGAAACCCAATTCAATGGTCCTCTCATGGAACCCAAATAGTTAGCATGTCGAAACGTGGCAATTTGATCCCATATTTATGCCGGAACGTGGCAATTCGATACCATAATTATGCTGGAACGTGATAATCTGATCCAAGTTAGTTATGTTGGACCGTGGCAACCGATCCCCGTTAGTTATACCGGAACGTGGCTACCGATCCCATATTTATGCCGAAACATGAAAACCGATCCCAATTAGTGTGTCGGATCGTGACACCTACCTATTCACCAAACCACAATCACAATCACAATCTATATTCTCACAATCATACAATAAGAGGTGATTCATGACATACAATTATTCAATCATCCTCAATTACAACAAGTGTGATCAATAATGCAACATTCGCATACATACGTGTATCATAATAAAGCAAGAACAAACATAGGTCACACAATCATAGAATCACAACCATCACCTACCTCGAATCCAAGCTTGAATCCCCTAAGGCACTTGAATCTTCCCTTTCCGGATTCTTTTCGCTTGTTCTAAGTCTACAAACAACAATTTTTATACAAGGATCAACAATCAAAGGTCTAATTATTCGGATTATTACAAGCCCAATTACCCTAGACCAAACTCAAGATCCTAATACCTAATTTAGGGCTTTTTCCACCGTAGAATCTACATTAAAACCCTCCCCCATCAATATTCACCCATTATATTAAATTCTACGAATCGAAAAATGGATTCGGGGAGTGAAAAGCTTACTTGTAGCCTCAAGAATGGTGAAAAACGAGTAAGATTCGCATGGGGATCGTTCCTTAGCTCAAAAAGTCAAAAAGTGCATAATGAAGTTGTTTAGGGGTTTATTAATGACTTTAGTTCGCGTTGGGCACGCCACATCGGCCACCACCCCGCCACAGCGGTCCTGCCAAAGTAGCAAAACCCAGCACCAAAGCGGCATTCTCTAGATAGAGAGTTATTTCAAGAATTCCAAAACTCCCATTTCACAACACACCTCTAACCCACGACGCTAAGTAAATACTCTTTATGCTAAGATCGATTCCGGGAGCTCTACTCGCCCGAATTCAATTTCGTAAAGTCGTATGGATTTCTTACGAGTTATCTAATTACTCATGTAATCAAAATCATAAATGATTCACCCGATTGTTACCAGATTTCCTTACACCTTAAAGACTCTGATTTCGTCCAACTCTTGACTAGGTTAGGAAATTCCAAGTTACTACGAAAAAGTTTCTAGCCCCAATTCTTTCTCCATTGGCTTTTCCATAACGACGAAAATCAGGTCGTTATAATAGATACCAATTTACCCATCACTCGTCCCCGAGTGATCAACTAGGAAAGACTAGCTAAAATAAGGGCAGGGTAGTATCTGAATCATCGAATTACCTTGGGATACTTGTATTGCATGCCCTTCTTACCGAATCTCATTACCCCCTAAGGGTTTCACATCTCCAACCTCAAACCAACCAATTGAATACCTACACATCCTCCCTTACAATGCCTCAATGAAGTCATCTCAATCCTTGAGTGATAAATATTGTTGTATCTAAACTTTACTGACAACAAAACGATTCCCAACAACCACCAAAGTTGATCGTACACACCTCTGCTACATGTTGTTAAGGATCTTGACACGAACATCAGGACGAATCCTTTATCACATAAATATGATAAAATTCTAAATCAATACTCGCTACAATTAAAGGTGGACCTGAACCAACCAACACACACTCATAATACCCAAACAATCATAGTAACAATAACTCCATCCCATAACATAAATTCACATGAACTTAAGTTATAACAAATTTAGATCTTTAGAAATTAGATACTCATCGAGGGATATGTCCATGCATACAACCCCTCTAACAACACTATCGAAATGCTAGATTTAGTAATTGTAGATTACCTCTTAATACAGTAGAATTGGACCCAATGATCCCCAAATTCAACCACACAAAATTTATATATGACCTCGACGACAAGATGATATATTAGATTGTCGGACAACCATAAATACACAGGGTAGCTCTTTTATAAATTCTAATAAGCAAGGTGGTACATGTAGAACCACTAAAATACTCTAACAACTCTAAGACAACACTAATTATGTCACTCGAAATAACCAAATCTTCCCCCTCAACCAAGAGAACATCGCAGGATTCTATTCCACCACTAGGGATCCACCCATAAAAGTGATACACGTGAAAGCATCGCTAACGAATCATACTCACAATACTAACAACCATCATAAACACTCCGACCATTTACCTTATTATAAACCAACACTTTTAAATAAAACCGTTCTTAGGTACTTTAACAATCAATAGTAACAAACTTACGACTCAAGCCAGGTGTAAGTCCTTTCAAATGCTCAATACCGGATACAATTCATCATTCTCACCTTGCCAATTCATACTTTGACAAAATACATCACCACGAATGTAGACTCACAATGGAAAATCTTAATTGTAATTTCCACTAGATAACACAATCCCTTTCTCTATCAACATTAACTTTTACCTTGAAGATTTCTATGAATTCATGGATCTCTGTTTATCATTGATCACATCTCCATCGATCTTACAATATCTTTCGCCAAAATTCAACCATACTCATTACTAAACTCAAAACAAACAAAGCACTTATCATCACACTCGAGCTAATGTCTATACACTCCTTTCTCAAGTCTCTTTCGATAGTTTTTAACCAATCCAACACATTTGTGATATTATTACCATAGTGACAGCAAAACAAATGAAATCACTCATCTCTGAACCCAATTATCTACTCCTCTAAAGGTAACTATTTAGCCTTAAGAATCAAATAAAATATTCTTGCTCTAGCCTCTCTCCAAAGGTTGTACTACCTCCCATTATTTTACTTAATTATGACTCTGGCTCTTTAAATTCTATTTGAATGGTGTCCCACCATCTATTAAAACTTTCCATACAACCACGTTACTCACCAAATATTAGAAAACCATAACCTTAGATACTCGCAAGTCGTAATTACTATACAAAAATTCGCTTAACCAACAATTATATTATATAGTTGCATCCCATCACAATCCATCATGAACTCTTATTACCATTACGCTCAGTCAGCCTTAACTATCACCACGAAGCCAATCTATCATGAACACGACACCTCAAACCCAGACATACTCATCAAATTCAGAGGGCTAACCCAATTTTTACGCATTTCCTTACTAAAATACTTCAATTTACTTCACCCAAGTATACTCAATGGGACTTTCTTTACCAATAAACTTGTCATTCCGGTATTAATCCACTCATTTATGGCTTAAGATAAATTCACTAGTCCTCATAACACCCTCATTCTACTTAACAAACAAGACAGGAGCACCTCACGAGGAAGCACTAGGATAGATGAAACATTTATCATGAAGCTCTTGGATTTGAGCTTTAAGTTCTCTCAATTCTGACACAACATGAATAGACTCAATAGAGGGTGGGCTCAACCTCAACATCCCAAACATGTGCCAAATAAGCCAAACAACCCTGCCCTACCAGTTTCCTAGCCCGAATAGAGGATATGATCTTAGCTAGCTTAAGCTTGTACACCCCTTCCCACTCTAATCTTTCCCTACCGGAGATCTCTAGAGTTACCGACTTAGTATTACAATTAAGCCCGATATAATAAGGGGACAACCAAGTCATGCCTAAGATTATATCAAGTTAGTTATATTCAGCATAACCAAATCAACCCAAATCTAAAAATCCATAAACACAACAGGACTACACGATATACAAGGGTGACTATGACTGACTCTTCAACTAGGGTAGAAACATGGATGGGGGAACCAAGTATATCACAAACGACATCAAATCCCAAAGCAATTGAACTGACACGTACGAATAAGAATAACCTATATCACACAAAACAATATCCATATAGGCATAGACAAGAGTAGCACTAGTGACCACTGCATCACACCTCAAACTCGGTTTTACGTAGAAAAGCATATAACTGGGCCATGTCATCTTGACGGGCAACCTCCTCGCCTGGCTGCACTACTCATCTACACGTATTACCATTTCCCTGGCCTCCACGACCAAGCTGATTTCCTCCTCATATGCCCATGTTCTCCACAATTTTAACATATCTTATAACTGATATTCAATTGCTGAACACTGAATTAGATCGCAGGGGTTAGTTTGGGTACGATTCGGGGTCCATCATCGTGACTAGGGGAAAACAAGGGAGACTGGGCTGAGATTCTGTCTCGCCCTGTCCCGCTATGGCGGGAGATATCCCACACTGGCGGTCTCGCCTTAGTGGGAGAATCTCGCCCTAGCGGCCAAAACGGAAACAAAACCCCTGCCAATAATTTTTCTGGTTTCTTTCTTTTTTAAATTCCACAAAGGTTCCCAGCTTTACTTAGCAATTTTAGAATAATCCTCATAACTAGGATAATCATTGTCTACCCCCAGTCAATCCCACGATACACAAACCAAGTCATTCTTGTTAATTCAGAACCACAACCCACACATCCCCATGATACACCCAGAAACTCACACAATCCTTTGTCAAGATCTTTCTTTCACAACGAGTTCACGATACTCAAGTATTTACAACTTGCATAACTTCAACGACCAGGCCAACATATTGTACATATCAAATTTCAGACACACATTTATTGTGCACATAATCACCTCATCGCATTCAAGCAATTACAACTTCATATTCACAGTTAATTCAGACAACCAGAAGCACGCATTCAAAGTTTCCAATATACAATTCACAGGTAAGTCCAAATTCTTAATTAATTATTTCACTCCATAGATGACCATTCCTGATCATCCATGCATTCACACAACCCCTAGGGCCAGATACCAATTGGAACCTTCTTAGTTTCCAATTTGCTTTGCTTGGGGACCCTCAATCGTGACCATGACATCTAGTTCAATTCATTGAGATACCAATTGGAATCGGGAGATACCAACTGGACTCAATTCATACCTCAAGTGACAATAGTAGCTACCAAGTCCCACAAAACTGCTAATTTCAATCATAGAACTTGGTCGAACCCAATTCTTAACCACCTCAATCTTTAACTGATGGTAACTAGACCTTAAATCAATCTTAGAGAAAATCGATGAACATTGCAACTGATCAAAAAGATCATCTATCTAAGGCAGTGGATACTTTTTCCAAATGGCGACTTTATTCGACTATCAGTAGTCTATACACATCCTATCTTGCCAGTGATGGTGTTACCACTTTGTTGCTCTAGTTCAGACCATAGAGTGAAGGACGAAAGATACCAATTGGATTCAAGTCATACCACGAAGGAGTAGAAAGAAGTGAGTTTTCCAAAAGCCTTATAGCCTCTAGAAGAAAAGTATGGACGTCATCGTACCATTCTCCAAGACTCTACTAGACTCATTTTGGTATAATGAGATCAAAGAACCTAGGGCTCCAATACCAACTTTGTCACGACCCAGATCGTCGTGATTGACACCCACACAAACCCTCTGGTGGGAGAACCACTACTACAACTCAAACCAAGCAATCAATCTAAAAACTAAGGCATATAAGTCAAATACTAAGGAAAGAAAATAGAGTTTCCATAACTCTAACAAATGTGGAAGAATTAACCTAGAACCTGAAAGTCAATTTACCAAAACTCTACTAACGACAGGTCTAAGAACAAAGGGTACAACCCCGTAACTAAACAACGCCTTTAACAAAAGTTTGAGTCTGAAAAGAGTGGACTTAAACAAGGAAGATCCAAGGTAGCCTGGAAGAACTGGCTCACTCTTGAATCCGGTCACGCTCATAGTCACCTAACTAGGGTCTATCAATAGCCACCTAAAGATGTCGTGTACTCAACAAAGAAAGAGCAAGTGCAGTATCAGTACACAACTACCATGTACTGGTAGGATCATGTGGTTATCCCAATAAGTGTAACATACATTAGTCAATACAACAATATAATCACATGCACATATCGAACATATACAATATCATCAACATATACGAACAATGAGCAACTTCACGATTCTCACATATCACAGTTATATCAATTTAGAGCAACATACCGTCTTCAAACATCAATCATCATTAAATATGAACGAACTCATCACAAGTAGATACACAACATAATTAATAGTCCTCTCACGAAACCTAATTCAATGGTCCTCTCATGGAACCCAAACTCAAACAGTTAGCATGTCGGAACGTGGCAATCCGATCCCATATTTATGCCGGAACGTGACAACCGATCCCATAATTATGTCGGAATGTGGCAATCCGATCCAAGTTAGTTATGTCGAAACGTGGCAACCGATCCCAGTTAGTTATACCGAAACATGGCAACCGATCCTATATTTATGTCAGAAGGTGGCAACCGATCCCAGTTAGTGTGTCGGATCGTGACACCCGCCCATCCAACAAACCACAATCACAATCAAAATGTATATTCTCACAATCATACAACAAGAGGTGATTCATGGCATACAATTATTCAATTATCCTCAAGTATAACAAGTGTGATCAATAATGCAACATTCACATTCATACATATATCATAATGAAGCAACAACAAACATGCATCACACAATCATAGAATCACAACCATTACCTACCTTGAATCCAAGCTTGAATGCCCTAAGGCACTTGAATCTTCCCTTTCCGAATTCTTTTCGATTGTTCTAGGTCTACAAACAACAATTTATATGCAAGGATCAACAATCAAAGGTGTAATTATCCGGATTATGACAAACCCAATAACCCTAGACCAAACCCAAGATCCTAATACCCAATTTAGGGCTTTTTCCAGTATACAATCTATAACAAAAACCTCCCCCATCAATAATCACCCATTCTAATATGTTCTACGGATCGAAAATTGGATTCGGGGAGTGAAAAGCTTACCTTTAGCCTCAAGAATGGTGAAAAATGAGTAAGAGTCACCTAGGGGTCGTTCCTTAGCTCAAAAAGTTGAAAAGTGCATAAAGAGGTCGTTTAAGGTTTTATTAACGACTTTAATTTGCGTCAGGCCAGACACAACGGCCACCCCCTCCCCCCGCCACAACGGCCTCGCCAAAGCGGTAAAACCTAGCGCCAAAGCGACATTCTTGAGACAGAGAGTTATTTGAAGAATTCCAAAATTCCCATTTCACAACACACCTCTAACCCACAACACTAAGTAAATACCCTTTATGCTAAGATCGATTCCGGGAGCTCTACTCGCCCGAATTCAATTCTGAAAAGTCGTACGGATTCCTTAACGAGTTATCTAACTACTCGTGTAATCAAAATCATAAATGATTCACCCGATTGTTACTAGATTTCCCTACACCTTTAAGACTCAGATTTCATCCAAATCTGGACTAGGCTAGAAAATTCCAAGTTACTACGAAAAAGTTTATGGCCCCAATTATTTCTCCATTGACTTTTCCATAACAACGGAAATCAGTTCGTTATAAATATTTAATTATTGTTCTTTTCTAATCTTGTAAAAATATTATTGTTAACTTTTTTCTAATTCTGCAAAATAATACGTAAAGTAATATTGTTAAATTTTATATATGAGCAACTTTTTATGTTTCAATTCTTTTATATATTGTATATTTATTAAAAATGACTAATTCACATTTACAGCAAATCAAGTTTTAAATTTCAGGTTCAAAATATTCTAATGACAGATTTCAATGGATACCCAATTTAAATATCCACTAAACAATCCTAAAATTTAGATTACATGATCTCCTATCAGTATTTCTATTCTTTTAGATTTTTCTCTTTACAAGTCTTTTAAAAAAATTATAATTAAGAAAATTGAGTTTACTAATTTATCCTTTAAGAAATTTGTTCGGAACTTTACAAACTTGTTTATTCTTTCTATTCTATTTGCTTCATCTTGATTTTGATTTGCATTTTTTCATCAATTACTTTGAAAACTAGGTTTTTCTAGAGTTGCAGATTTTGATTTTGTGGGATAAGGCATAAGTACCCGCCTAGACTATGATCGTAATCTCAAAGACACACATTAACTAAACTAAGGTCCTATTACCCCCCTGAACTCATTTTTTATATAATTGTGTACACCTTTTGGATTATATGGCACACTCCATGACTCCACACAGTTCAAGCGTGCGGGAGATATTTGGATGCCACGTAAGTCAAAAAGGTGTACAAAATTACAGAAAAAAAGGGTTCGGTGGAGGGGGGGGAATAGGACCTTAGTTTAGTTAAAGTGAGTTTCTAGAATTTCGGTAATAGTTTAGGGGGTACTTGTACCTTTTCCCTTGATTTTATTTGATATTTTTCGTGTCTCACTGCAAATTCATTTGTCTTTCTATCTATCTTCCTACTATCAAAATTGTTACTTATATTAGTGATATGCAAAAAATTGGAATTTATAATACTTTTTCGTATAGTTTTGAAATATTAAAATTTTTTGTTTAAAATATCAAATTAACGCAATCTTATTTCACTTTGAAAATTAGTTGAATTATCTTTCGAAAAGTGCAACACGACAATTAAAAGTGGACAGACGGAGTAGCACTCAACATATTTATGTCAAATTAATAAAGTATACGGAAAAGCGCCAAAAATAACCTTAGACTATTTGAAAATGTTTAAATATACCCCTCATTCATTTATTTTACTAAAAATATCCCTCAATACACTTTTTTGGCCTATTTTTACCCTTAAAACTTAGAGTTTTTAAAGTTGTTATTATTACTATTATTTATAATATGGCGTATAAGCAATTTTAGCTAAAAGTTTACACAACCACTACAAAAATATCATGAGACATACACAACTCTTTTTGGAAAAAAAAAAAAACATGTGTGGAAGAAGAAAAAGGCTCCTTACATAATGATTACTAAATAATTTTTCTCCTATTTGAGATTTGGAAGGAAAAAAAAGGCTTCATTTTCCTAATTTTATGCGGTAACATACATTTAAGTTGAATTTTTACAATTTCCTAATTTGACATTGTTTATGCAAAAACAGATTTTCCTATCGAACTCTTTCTTTTCGTTTTTGACTTCCTACTACAACTAGGATGGTAAAAACCTAATGCTCTATAAATTAAGAGCTTCAAACTTCTTATACATTATAATCATTCAAATCTCCTTTCAATATTATTCTCAACAAAAACAAATTAACATCTCTTATTCAAATATATTTTTACCATCATGTCAACAAAGTTCTTAACTCTAAAGACTTATGATGGTAAGGAATTGTACTCGACTAGGCGATAGCCACTATCAAGAATATTGTTGAAGACTATTGTGTTTTGAACGTCATTTCCCTGCCTAATGTCGATAGAAAAACAATGACCAAAGTTATCGAATACTAGAAGAAACATTCGAAGGAAGACGTCTCCAAAGAGATGTTGATCGAGTTTGACAAGGCTTTTGTGAAGGTACACCACTCGATTTTGCATGCTCTTATCTTAGCTGCTAATTTTCTTAACGATAAGGAGATATTGGATATGATGTGTTAAGAAGTTGCTGAAAGGATTAAAGGAAAAACACCAGAAGAATTTGATATCAAGAATGATTTTACTGCAGAGGAAGAAGAGGAGATCCGTAAAGAGAATGCTTTGACTTTTGAATTATTTTATAGCATTATTGTTATTTTTAATTTTTGTTCTATTTTTATTTTAGAATTAAAACGGTCTAGTTAGCTATATCCTATGTTATTTTATTTAGTTCTATATTCTGTTGTTCATTTTTATAGAATTGTTCTTTGATTTTGATTAATTTATAAATTTATAAATTATTTTGGAAAGAAATTAAAGTTATTTATACAAACAACTTAGTGATCTATAAAATATATAGAGCTCAACTATTGAACTTATAAGCAAACAAATTATGGATTATGCTAGAAAAAATAATAAAATATCTATTAGCTAAAATTTTACCTAACCACTAAATTAATAGCTCTTGCTCTCTCACTGTTACAAGAAAATTAAATTGAATATTCAAGATTCAAATTGCAAAAAAGAATGCTTTCGAGGGATTTTTTAAAAAAATAATTAAGAAATAAATACTGAGATACTCAAACAAGATATAAATAATCTATCATAATACCAATTATAAAATAAAATAATAGAGTATAAACACATATATGTATTATTAATTAAAATATAGGGAAATTTGTGTATGTGGCATTATCTGAAAGGGAAAAAAAAAGGTGTGTGTATATATATAAAATAAGATTTTGAATCCTTTAACATTCCTGTTCTTCATCAACCTTTAACATAATCTCTACAATTTAATTTTTTAGTCCATAAATTAAACTGGTGGTTTGTCAACTTTTGTCACTATAATTTTCCTTTAAACTTTTCATCAATTAGTTCTAAAGAAGGAAAATAAAAACTTCCTTTTTCTAATCTTATACAGTTCACATACGGTTTATGTATAGTTTTCAAGTTAACTTAAGCTTTCATTATTGTATGATATAATTTCCTAGTCTGACATGGTTTATGAAAAATCGAGTTTAATTCTCGTGTTCTTTTTAAATTTTTTCCTTTGACTTTCTACTTCAACTAGGATGGTGAAAACCTACTGCTCTATAAATTAAACACTTCAAACCTCTTAGGCATTATAATCATTCAAATCTTCTTTTAATAATATTCTCTACAAAACAAATTAACATCTCTTATTCAAAGCATATCCAATAGACTTGACATACTTTCTTAATTAATTGCCACAATTTAAGTACTGAAAAATCTCTTAACATAGCTTTTCTTTGAAGTTACTCATAAAACAACAAAAATGATTTAAGTATTAGGGAATCCTTTAAAAGCCTACTAAAGTTTAAAACTTAAAAAACAAGAGAGAAACATTATGGAATTTCTTTTTTAATTGGTGCTAGAGCTTAAAAAAATTCTTCGACTTGATTTGGGTAAGAAGTTAGATAGGTTGGAAGAACATACAAAAAAATTCTTTGTAGGAAGCGTTGCAGTCCGAGTGAGGTCCTACTTGGCGTAAATTCAAATTAACTGAACTTTAATGCGGATATTGAACACTGGGTGAAAAAACTAAAAATAATAATTGGAGGAACGTGTATATGTACCATCTTTCCTTTTGCACAGTATATAGCATTTTATTTTGTTGTCGCGGGAACATCCTTCGGTTCTGTTTGCAGATCAGGAACATTCCCAATTTATCTTTCTGCTCATTGGGAGAACTCTCAATAGATTGATTTCCGAGAGTCGAGGCGGAAGTAGATGGAGACTGGGGAGAATAAAAAACCTAGTGCATCTTGCAGGGTAATAATGGATGAGCTCAACATATAACAATAGAAGAAATCAATTATTACAATTGCTATGAAAACATACTTGTAATATTCCAAATTTTAGGGCAATATTTACTACGGCTTCTCAAGTAAATGTATCATTGACCAAAATTATTATTAATTAAATGACTCTATGTATATGTAATGTATCAATATTATATAAATAGTGTAAGATTGTATATATGTATGATAATAACTAAATCACAAACACAATTATTTAATATTTATACATTATAATGCATCTTCCTCATGAGTTGAATTTTTTTTCAATACCGACTAGCTCAAATCTCCTCTAAATAGTCCTAAATTGTAGATATAAAAAAAATTGATGTTTTATAAACGTAAAACAAATTATAAATTTATTATAAAAAAATTTTAAAATGAAATTCTTAAATAAAATTTAACCAAACTTATGAAATATGTTAATTAATTATTAAGAAATATAGTGTTCTATATGAAAAGGATATGTTAGTCTTGAGAAACATAATTTTTGTTTCTGCCTCTACTTTATTAAAAAACAGAAACTTAGCTTCTTCCGCAAAAAAAAAAATGCTTTTGCTTCCATATAAAAACACTTTTACTTATTTGTCAAACACTTAGTTTTTCAATAAAAGTGTATTTTTTTCAAAAGTGTTTCTGACCTCCCAATACCAATGACAAACAGGCTTTTAAGACATATTACGTAAATTTTGCAAAACAAATTTATTAAACTTCAAAAAGGGAAAAATAATAAGTTTTGGTCTAGGTAATATTTTTCTTTCCATATTCCTATTACAACTTTGGAAAGTAATTAAAACCTAATACACTAAAAAAGACCAAGCTAGTCTCATGTATTGAAATTATTCATTCATAGTTCTCTCCATTTTCTTTCATGTCTTCAAAAAAGCTAATAACTCTCAAGACTACCGATGGTGAGGAATTCAAACTAGACGAGGTTGTAGCTGTGAGGTCAGAAGTCATCAAGAACATAGTACAAAATGTGGATTGTACTTCTAATGTCATCCCCTTGTCTAAATTTAATGGCAAAACAATGACCAAAATAGTTAAATATTGGAAGAAACATTCGGAGGAAGGTGTTACCGAAGATCAGCTAAAGAATTTTGATCAGGATTTCTTGAAGATGAGCCAGTCAGAATTATTTGATGTTCTCCTGGCTGCTCAATTTCTTGACGATAAGCAGTTGAAGGAGGTAATGATTCAACAATCTGTTGATAGTATCAAAAGGAAACCAATAGAGGAAATACGTGAAGTATTTGGTTTCGTGAATGATTAAACTCCAGAGGAAGAGGAGGAGGTCCGTAGAGAGAATGCTTGGGCTTTTGAATGATTTTATAATATTTATGTTACTTCCTTAGCTATATCCTATTTTTATTTTATTTCTGTTAGTTCTATCTTTCGATGTTCCTTTTTGAAGGAAATGTTGTTCGATTTTGATTGATTTATAAATTATGTTGGAAAGAAATTAAAGCTAGTTATATTGTTTGAGAAAAAAAATTATCCTTTCAGATTTATTAGTCACTCAAATCTTATCTATATAGTCCTAAATCGATGTTTCAATTCTTTTAATATATTGTATATTCACTAGAAATGACTAATTCACATTTGCGACAGATCAAATTTTAATTGAGGTTAAAAATGTTTTAATGACAGATTTCAATGGACATTCAATTTAATTCTCCACTAAACAATCCTAAAATTTAGCTTACATGATATCCTCTCAATATTTCTATTCATTTAGATACATTATTCACTCAAAATAATTCATGTGTGTGGCGATATCAAATTTTATTATTTGAACTTACCTAAGTGTCGGATGAGAGAAGATATGAGTAGACATAGACATAATTAGTTAATGATCAAATGATCTTTCTATTAATTACTTAATGATCAAGTATAGATTCTTGGTAATTAACCATTAATTGGGTAATTTTTTGTTAGAACATTTGACTAAATGGTCATTCTATTTAATTATTCAAATCTACTATGATAGTAGTAATAACATACCATTTAATTTAAAATATAAAAATTTTAATTTGAATTGCAATACAATCTTTTGTTGTTGAAAGATGATAATATATAACTTTTAAGTTTCACCTCTAAATTATAAGACCTAGAATAGTTTCTCCTCTTAGACCGTTCATGTTGCGAGGATAATTAATATACAAATAAAAATAATATGACAAACCGTCTCATATTAAATATTAGACATTTCTCTTTTAAAAAAATCATAATAATGAAAATTGATTTTACTAATTTATACTTTAAGAAACTTGTTCGGAACTTTACAAACTTGTTTACCCTTTCTAAAATAATTAATTGTAAGAGTAAAATGGGGAATTGCGAAAGAACTCTCTTTGTTAAAATTTCCACTTTCTGTCTTTTTCACTCCCCAATNCCCACCTGCACGTTAGTAGAGTAGATAAACAGTAATAATAATGTGCAGTAAGTAAAAACACAACTAGTTTTTAAACTGGTTCTGAACACCGATGTGGTGCCTATGTCCAGTCCCCTTGGATTTCAAGGAATTCCTTTAGAGCTTAGGAATGAACTTCGGATGTTACTGGGTTCTGTAAATTGATCCTTTCTGATATGCAAATCAGATGTTCTACCTTGACACTTCCTCCACTTGTAAGCCTACACTTAGAATCTTTCTTTCTCTTTTCTTTTCAATTCTTCAAATCACGTGATTACAAAGCTTTATGAAAGATAAAAGAAGATTACACTATAAGCTCAAGTGAAGTTGCGTCCTTCACACCTAAGTCTGACGGAGGTATGAATAGACTTGTGCTCTTGTAAGGAAAACCCAAGGGTGTTATGTTTCAATCAGGGATTTGACGAATCCCTTGATTGAGGCGATTTGTTGATCCATGTCCATATTATATATGTGCATGGTAAATCGCATTTCTTCTTTCTTGACTGATATGGCTTGATTTTGTGCTTGGCTGGAAGATTTATCTTGACTCTTGGTTTGATATGCTTTCCTTCCTTCTCTTGGTGACTTTGCTCTATTCTTGGCTTGATTTATGATTTCTTGATCTCGTCCTATCAATCAAGATTAGCTTGATTGAGCTGTTGTCAGTTTTAGGCCATCTGTTATTGATTCTCAATCCCTTTGATTATGTTGTTCCTTTCTGTAGTATTTGTAAGGATCAAAATATATCTCTTTCCATGTTGGTGTTGTTTTCTTGGATCCTTTCATTATTGGATTTCTTTGCTTGTGAGAATTGTGAATAATTGTTAAGTGTCATTTATCAAAATTTACTAACACTAAGGAGCTAACAATCACCCCTTTTTCTATAATGACGATTAATTCACAATTTTAAATAGAGTGTAGAGAGACAATGATACTTACCTGAGATAAGGATGTATGTGTAGCTCCCCTTGCCTTGAGAGCCTCATAAATATGTTGAACTGGTTCCCCTGTCTTCAGAATTGTGGCAAGTTTTTCCCCCTTTGGCATAATGAAAAAGAACAAGGCACATAATATAAACAGAAACAGGTAAAAGCAACTTAAAGTAGAGTGGTCAAGAGGTAAGATAGTCCTCAGGAAACAGTCCAAAAGAGAGATTTAGGGACAGACCCCCATTGAAACAAGTCCAAAACGAGTAGTTAAAATAAGCATTCAAAAGCCAGAGGTTAGCGATCACCCAAAAAGTACTTTAGGGTGTTGATGTTTTTCCCACAAAAGGAATTTTAAGAGCATTCCACATTTCGTGAGAGACTGGAGTAAGAGGTCTGAACTGTAACTGCAAGATCATTGTTAGAGGAGGTGACTCCACTTTTGAGAGAGTCAACTTGTCTGATAAATTTTGACTGTGGAGATCCCTTCATGTTTAATTCCAGTCATAGCAGTGCGCAGTTTACCCATATCGGTGGTAGTGTCCTTCTGTAGGCGAAAAACCTTTTCAACAGCATCGTGGAGAGTCTCCAATCCATGTTCTACTCCAAGAAGCCTAGTTTTGAGTTCATCATTGTCCTGCATCAGGAGGGCAGCAGAGTCTGCAGAGATTTCAGTCAGTTTGAAGGTCTTAGCTCTTGCCTTTACAGAGTCCTTTTTGACCCATTTGTTTTTGACCTGCACAAATCCCATACTTGAAAAAGTACGAGAGTCATAAGTGGCATTAATAACAATAGGCGTAAACATAGAGAGATCCACCAGATGATCCACTAAAATCCATGATTTAGTGTCTTTAACACTTTCCCACATGTCTTCCTTGAACCATTCTTCCCAGTTGATGTGATATTTCCTAAGTAAACAATAAAGAACAAACACATCATGAGTAGAGATATTACTCAGAGATCCCTTCCTGGGATTGAGAGAGGTTGTAACTATATAAGCCAAGATGCGATGCTCGAAGCAGAGAGATAGAGGCCCAAAGTCAGATAGGTCAGAGTCGGGTTCAATGATGACTCTCTTAGCACCTTCTAGAGAGACTTCAAAGTCATCAAGCCATATTTCGTTCATCTATGGAATAAAACCAAACAAATTTGTACCAAAAACATCTTCAAACAATAGGTTATTGACTATAATGCGATTTCCCAACACTAGAGTTTCCAACTCACCACTATCAGAAGATATGTGAAGATTCGCATAAAAGAGTCTAACAGCCTATTCAAAGAATTCAAGACCACACAAAGTAAAAAGTAGAGATAACTTTTGAACCTTGAGATAAGAACTTACCAGACAGTGAGAGTCCTTTAGTTGACTGAGATTAATAACAAGGCCTGGAACAATAGGACGAGTTTTGAAATTGTCATACCTGATCTTCTGTTCGATACCCCAAAATCGGTGCATGTCCTTCAGAGAGAGGGATCCCGTCACAAGAGGGTGAGGTTTCTTCAGATCCTTCTACTTGGAGGAAGAAGCTCTCCTCTTAGAAGAAGAAAGGGAAGGAGAAATCCATGATTCACACGAATCGGAGGATAGAGACAGGATGTCTACTTCAAAAGAGCTCGAAGGAGAGGCGGTTTTCCAGGAGGCCATTGAATGATTTCTCATCATTTTTGGTTGTGGAAGAAAGAAAGAGACAAACAATTAAATAGAGAAGAGAGAAAGAAAAGGAAAAAATTCAAGAGAGGAAAGGGGAGAAGTCATGAAGGAAAAGACAGGTGATGGGGAAGCGGAAGAGACGGAGCAGGCCATAATTATGGTTGGAAAATCTAGAAAATCAAACATAATAACAAAAAAAAGGTTAAACGAATAAGGAATAAATTAATTAAAGCACGTAATACCAAGGCATTTCCAAAAGAAATAAAATATTTTCTCAAGCAAAGGTTTTGTAAAAATATCGGCTAACTGATTTTCAGAATCAACAAATTCAAGCACAAAATCACCATTTTCGACATGATCACGAATAAAATGATGCTTTACATCTATTTGCTTAGCCCTGGAATGATGCACAATATATTTAAATAGACTAATAGCACTGGTATTATCATAAAAAATGGGTATAGATCATAGTCCAAGATTTGGTGCATCATCCAAAGTAGTGGAGTGCCACAACTTTCGACTGATATTCAGATTCAGTAGTTGAAAGAGCAACGGAAGTCTGCTTCTTACTGTGCCAGGAAATAATGGATTTTCCCAAAACTGCAATGTTCCACTGGTGCTTTTTTTGTCATTTTTATCACCTGCAAAGTCAACATCTGAATATCCAATTAAATCAAAAATTTCAGAAAAAGGATACCATAACCCCATATCAGAGGTTCCAATGAGATATCAAATAATTCGTTTCAGAGCGGTGAGATGTGATTCCTTTGGAGCGAATTGAAATCGTGTGCATTTGCAGACGTTGAACATGATGTCTAGTCGACTAGCAATGAGATATAAGAGAGACCCAATCATTCCTCGATAAAGTTTTTTGTCAACTGCTTTTCCTGTTGTATCAAATTCTAGACAAGTGGAGGGACTCATGGGAGTTCCAAAGACTTTACCCTTTTCCATTCCAAACTTTTTTATCAACTCTTTTGCATACTTACCTTGATTTATAAAAATTCTTTTTTCTGACTGCTTAATTTGAAGACCAGGAAAAAAATGAGAGCTCGCCCATTTGACTTATTGCAGATTCACCTTTCATGAGATTTGCAAAATTCTCACAAGAGAAAGATTAGAGCTTCCAAATATAAATTCATCAACATAAATTTCAACAAAAAGAATGCAGGAATCAGATTTTTTTTGTAAGCAGAATTGTATCAATTTTCCCTCTTTGAATATCATTGTTTATAAGAAAAGTGCTTAATCTTTCATACAAAGCTTTTGGGGCTTGTTTTAGACCGTAGAGAGCTTTTGATAATTTAAAAACATAATCAGGACAAGAGGGCTTTTCATAACCGGGAGGTTGTTTAACAAAAACTTCTTTTTTAATAAAATTGTTTAAAAGGCTCTTTTAACGTCCATTTGAAAAAGTTTGAAATGATTGAAAGAAGCAAACACTAGAAGAATTCGAATAGATTCTAACCTTGCCACAAGAGCATAGGTTTCATCGTAGTCGACTCTTTCTTGTTGTGAGTTACCTTGAGCTACTAACCTGGCTTTATTTCGAATAACCTTTCCGTTTTCATCAAATTTGTTGCGAAATACCCACTTGGTTCCTATCACAGAACAGTTCTTGGATCTTTCAATAAGAGTCACACTTGATTATTTTCGAATTGATCAAGTTCTTCTTTCATTGCTTGTATCCAAGACTCATCTTCCATTGCTTAATTAATTCGTTTTGGTTCCATTTGAGATATGAGAGCCAATGAAGTTTATTTCTTGAGAGAGGATCTTCTCTGGATTTTGTCATCTCGTTTTCCCAGAATGAAGTTTTCAAGATAGCTGGCATTGTGTCTCCATTTCCTGGGAATGTTGACTTTGTCAGCTGGGGTAGTCGACTCCACTTCTGCAGTAGCTGGCTCTTTAGTGAAATTTTCAGTGGACACTTTTGGAATGTCTTCTGCTGGTTTGGATGACTCAATTTCATCCTCACATGCTTCACTTTCCTGTATTCTTGGATTAGTGTCATCAAATACCACATGGACAGATTCTTCAACGCTTAAAGTTCTTTTATTAAAGAATTGAAAGGCCCTGCTAATAGGTGCATAGCCTAGAAAAATACCTTCGTCACTTCATGGGTCAAATTTTCCAAGATTGTTCTTACCATTATTGTGGAATAAACATTTGCATCCAAAAGGATGAAAATAGTTGATGTTAGGTTTCTTTCCTCTCCAGAGTTCATAAGAAGTCTTCTTTAGTATAGGCCTGATGAGACACCTGTTAAGAATGTGACAAGCAGTACTTACTGCTTCTGCTCAAAAATGATCAGAAAGACTTCGATCGAGTAGCATTGTTCTTGTTGTATCTTGTAGTGAACGATTTTTCCTTTCTACCACTCCATTTTGCTGAGGTGATCTGGGTGAAGAGAAGTTTTGAGGAAAACCATTTTCAACTCAGAATTCTTCAAAAGCTTTATTTTTGAATTCACCACCATGATCACTGTGAATAGTTGTAATGAAGTAACCTGCTTCTCTTTGAACTTTTCTACAAAATACATTAAAGTTAGGAAAAGCTTCATTTTTATGAGTGAGAAAAATTACCCATGTAAACCTTGAGAAGTCATCAACAATTACGAATGCATATCGTTTATCTCCAATGCTGGTAGTTCGAGTAGGACCAAACATATCCATGTGAAGAAGCTGAAGGGGTTTGGATGTACTTACAATGTCTTTCGTTTTAAAAGATGAACGAGTCTGCTTACCCAATTGACATGCGTCACAAATGTGATTTTTCTCAAACTTTTAGTTTGGCAGACCAATGACTAGTTCAAGTTTTGATAGTTTCTCAAGGGCATGCATGCTTGCATGTCCAAGCTTTCGATGCCATAGCCAAGGATCACTTGAGACTGCAGAAAGACATGTAAGAGATGGAAAATCAACATTATTTAAGACATAAATATTATTAACTCGATCTGCAATGAGGGAGGGCAAGCTTTTTCTCATGATGTTTCATGATGCAGCTAGTTGTATTGAAGGTGACTTGAAATCCAGCATCACATACTTGACTAATGTTGAGGAGATTATGTTTTAGTCCCTCATCCAAATACACTTCGACTAGATCACATGATGAGCTGAGAGTGATAGTTCCAACTCCGGTTACTTCCCCTTTAGCATTGTCTCCAAATCTAACACATCTTCCATCGATTATTTTGATAGTTTTGAAATTTTCTTTCTTTCCGCACATATGTCTGGAGCATCCACTGTCAAGTACCCACATTCCCTTTTTGTAGGTTTTCTTGGATTGCTCCTACAAAACAATAAGATTAGTTTCTTTTAGGTACCTAAATATTTTTGGGTCCTTGATGATGAGTAGCTTTTGGTCTCCAGATCCATTTTCGAGAAGAATATTTTTTACAGTTAAAAGATTTGTGACCAAGACCACCACAAGTGTAGCAAGTAATTCTAATAGAATTTTCAAGAATATGAAAGTTAGTAGTAGATCTATTTGATCTGTTGGAACTATGCTTAGGAGAATTTCTCCTATAACCAATAGTTCTGTTAGATCTGACAGAACTATGACTGGGAGATTTTCTGATGCTCTTCAGCTGCATTTTTACTTCCTCCAATTCTTCTGTTAGTAAATCGACTTCAATTTGACTTGCTTCAAAAAGAATCTACCAGTGCTTTTTTTCTTGAGCAATTTTATTATATTCGTCAATAACCTTCTGTAATTCATCAGCAACCATGTCCAAGGAGTTTTGTAAGTCATTACAATTTAAACAGTTATAAGGTCTTACCTCACTTGTTTCACCTAATGCCATGAAACATAGGTTAGCAAATTCATCGTGATCATCATCGGTTGTTTCTCCTTGATACCGCGTTCAAAGGCTTTTTGTATCTTTATTTCTTCGATTGTATCTTCTTCTTCATTCCGGACAGTTTTGCTTGATGTGTCCAGGTTTTTGACAGTAATAGCATCGATGTAACGACCCGAACCGTCGTTTATTTGGACAAACAAAAAATTGGGGAAATCTGGGCCACTGTCTCGCCACAACTGGCATGATGCCGCTAGGGCAACAGGGCCTGGGTGGGATAAGTTGGGATCATAGCGGGACAGGTGAGACAGAACGTAAATTACGAGAAATCCTATTTTCTCCATCTTCCTAAAATAACCAAATAGGTCGTAAAATATCCTACCTCACAAAAACTGCTCTAAGCTTGGGAATGAAGGGGAAGGAGACTTCTAGAGTGGGGATGGCAAAATCTTGCGAATTCTTAGTTGAATTCACCGTCACGAAGCCCGAAAAACTTGAATCGAAGTAAAAAACTCTGTGCAACTGCTTGGCGCCCAGGCTAGGTTTTTACAATTGAGAAGTTATAAATCTATGCTTACTACGTAATATATGTAAATCAATAGTAGGGTTGTGTGTAGACCTTCGTGCACCGAGTAATTTCCATGAATAATCCCTAAAACTCAAAGTGTGTGGGTTATGCCTTATGAGGAGGAATTGATGAGTTGTTAGAAAACCTAGAATTTCTATCATGGATAGATGTGGGTCAAGAATAAGGACATGAAATCAAGAGTGGAACTAGATTTATGAATGTATGCTACATCCGGTAAATTGAAGTGATGAAATTGAGGAATTATGACAAATTGTGATTAAACCCTAATAAGAAACCCTAATGATAAACTAGGGATGGATATGGTCAATTATTATATATGTGATAAGGACTGAGGAGTAATTCGTATGTGATGGTTGTGATTATATGTTTGTGTGATGTATGTTTGTTCTCGCTTCATTATGATACTTGTGTCTGTATGAATGTTGCAATGTTGATCACACTTGTTGTAAATGAGATAGATGAATATCATTGCCATGAAATCATGACTTAAATGTGTAATCTTGATAATGTACTTGTGTTTCTGATTGTGGTGTGTGAATGGGATCGGATTGCCACGTTCCGACATAACTAACTTGGATCGGATTGCAACGTTTCGGCATAAATATGGGATCGGTTGCCACGTTCTAGTATAACCAAGGGATTGGCTACCACGTTCCGTCACACTAACTCGGATCGGTTGCCACGTTCCGGCATGCTAACTGTGTTGGGTTTGGGTTCCATTAGAGGACCAATGATGTGATATAAAATGTGAGTTAATCGCTATTTGTGTGGTTGTTGATAATATTGTATATGCTTGATATACGCCTGTGACTATAGTGTTGTATTGGTTTGGATATGTTGTATTTAGTGGACACGTGTCTTGACGATTTATAGTTGGTTGTTCGTGGGTTTTATTGGCGAGAGTAGAGATAGTGAATGCGATGGAAAATGCTTAGGTGGATTTCACGTTGGGGGGAAAGAGGTTGGGCTAGTGTTAAGAAAGCTTGAATCATTGTATTTGTGACTATGGTTTGTAGTGTGATGAGGAAGTAAGGTAGGACGTGTTCGGTTAGTTGATTTGCTGGTGATTGTACTTGGGAAAATTTTTATGTGTTTAGAGCAGTTATGCTATGATTAAGAATCTGGTAAGTGGGATTGATTGAAAAAGGGGTTAGTAATCAGAGTGCTAGTGTTTATTAAAGGTACTTCCAAGAGAGAGTAAAGGTGGAGAAGCGAGTGGTTTATTTTATGATCGTACTAGTTGGTTTCTTATGTTATATGGTAGGCGTCAAGTTGACCGATGATGCCTACCAGTACGCGTGTTTGTAGTGACACTACTTTTGCTATGTCCTTTTGGACATAGTCTGGATGCAAGATTGGTGACGTTTCATTAGGTGAAGACGAAGAACATCTCCAACAGCTTCTATTCTTCCTTCCGCATGGTGGGAGCTGTGTCTTTTATTTTACTGTCCAGTTGTACTCTTAGTAGCTCTTGTACCTATTTAGACTAGATCCATGGGAGTTGTTAGATCGCTTTACAAGTTTAACTAAAAACATGTCTAGAGATCTTATTTATAAATGATATTAATTTATTTTTCCTTCATTTTATCAAAAATTCTGGATGTTTAATTATTGGTGTAAGAGGGTTCTCCTACTTAGGTGGTAGTATGTAGGTGCCCGCACTGCCCGATGGTTTGGGTCGTGAAATATTGGTATCAGATCATAGGTTACCGGTCTCCCAGTACAAGAGAAAAATGTGGACTAGATTCCTGCGGATTGGTGTATTGACGTCCACATCTAATCCACAAGAGGCTAGGTAATATTCTAGGAAGTTGTTCCACTTATTCTCTCCTTTTGTACGAGTGTCGCTTGTGGTATGAGTTGAGTCCAATTGGTATCTCCCAATTCCAATTAGTATCTCAACAAGGTGAATTGGACATCGTTGGTACGACTGAAAGGATACAAGCAAAAGTTAATTGGAACTTAGAAGGTTCCAATTGGTATCTCGCCTTAGGGGTTGTACAAGGCATAGACGATCAGTAATGGTCATCTATGGAATGAACTAATCAATAAGGTGAAATTGTTGTGACGTGTAGCTGTAATTTTGAATGTATGCTCCTTGTTGTTTGGATTAGTTGTAATTATGAAAATTGTTCCTTGCTTGGAAGTGATAATATGTTTTTGTGTGCAATAAATGTGTGTCTGAACCTAGTTATGGTTAATGTGCTGACCGAATTGTTGAAATTATGTGCATGTGACTGCTTGAGTATCATGAATCTCGTTGTGGAAGGAAAGTCGTGACTAGTTAGGTGCATGCATCTAGATAAATTACGACGTGGTTCGTAGGCGAGAAATCTGGACGTGCGATGCGATCAGCTGGTAACCATGCAAACATCTTGGTGTATCTTGGGGATGTGTGGGTTATGATACTAAGTTATAAGAAGAAATTGGTTCGTGTATTCTGGTTTGATTTGGGATAGCCAAGGATCGCTCCTAGAGGATTATTGGAATTTAATGGTATGATAAAGCGGGGAAACCGTGGGAACATTTAGGGGAACGAAAAGGGACCTAAAATTTTGAGTTTGGGTTTTGGTCCCGTCTGAGCCGCTGGGGCAGGAATATTCCCACCATTGCGAGGCCGCCAGAGCGGGATTATCCCCGCCAAAGTGGGACAGGGCGAGGCAGAATCTCAGCCTCTCTCCCCTATTTCCCTTAGTTACAGATTATCAACCCCTAACAATATCCAAATTGAACCTTGCAATCTCAGCAGTTGGAAACAGTTGATAAACTTAGTAATTAACAGAAAGGCTACGAAAACCGCAGAAGAACAAGCATCCATGTGCTACAAAAACACAGTAAAGCGAAAGGTAAAAGCAGAGTTGTCCAAATTACAAGCCCAAGATGGGCGAAGGGAAAGCTGATCAAGGACTCTCAAACAAGGTGGTGTCGATGTTTGAATCGAGTTTCTCTGGGGTGTCATGCAAGACCAAGCCTCATTCAGCATAGAGAACTCCCTGAAGTCCGGCGGCTCAAATCAGGGAAGTTCCTTGTCGAGGGCCACGCAAGTAAACATGGTCTTGATAGTCTTCCACATTTGAAGCATCAGACGATCCCTGACCACACCTTATCTCCTCTCCTTATGTAGCTGAAGGTGGAGCATTTCGACCTCCAGGGCAGTGCTGGGTGGAACCGGAGTGAATTCAGTATAGGCTCTCCCCATCCTCTCCTAGACAGCCTCTAAGTCTTCCTCAACCCGTGCACCTAAGAGTGGGTCCTCGCCGTCCGAACCTGCGGCTGCCCTGCTCGTCCTCCTCCTTTTGCTCCTAGAGATAGAACCTGACCTAACCAACAGAGGTTGATGGGGCATCCATAGGAAGTACCTCATCAACATCAAACAGTGGCACTCCCACTCACTTGCACAACGCAGTGATGAGTCCTAGAAGGAAGAAAGCCTTCGTGTTACCTCGGTAGAACACCTTCCACTCTGAGATGATTTGTGCCCCCATATCTAACTGGATGCCCTGTATAGCTCACACCACCAACAAGGCCCAGGTAAAGGTCACGTCGGTACGGTTACCCGACAGGCGAATCCTCCTAGTCACCAAGTGTAGCCACCTCTTGGCATCAGGTGACCAGTCCGTGCTAGTGATGCCCTTTGTAGTAGCCCAGTAAACCTGATCCCGGTACGTGGGCTCAACCAGCGTGTTCCTCAGCCACTCTAGGTCTATCTCTATCAGCTTGTCCTCATAATCATCATTCAAGACCTCATGTACCTCTAGTACTTTATTTATGGCAGTGGTATCCAAGGGAATGTCGACTCCCCGAACCCGGATGACAGAGTAAGGAACATCCCAGCGGACGGTAGAGAGGATAGAATACAACTCCCTCACCCAGGTAGAGCGTGCATCTGGGGAGCCTCATTCTGTGGGATCCACCCGAACTCTACCAATCGAGCATAGAAGGCAGGCTCCTTATCCTCTAACCTGTGCAGCACAAAACCCCTCTCGCAAAAGAACACCATGTTACGATGGTCATGATGCCTTTCCCGACTTGTGGCATTGGGAAATCGAATGAAAGGTAAGTGTTCATCATTTTGTCCTGCCATTTAGAAAACCTGCAATAAGTTGAATATAAGTTAGAACACAATAGGATAGTTGGAAGAGGCTAAGACAAAAAGAGAGAAAAACTTTGTGTTAAGGGGTGAAGACACTGCTTGGCGCATCCCGCCACAGTGGCCATAATCCCTCTTTGGCCGGATTATGAAGGCTGCCAGAGTAGCTTTCATCTGGGATGAACACCAGGCGCGACAATGGCACCCCTTCATCCCGAAACCTCCATTTACGAAAGAATTTCAGCATATCAGAGTTATTCAACTATCCTAGAACATAAATAAGCAATTAGTTCGACAAAATAACTCCTAAAAGAGGCCTAAATCGGAGTATTACACCAAGATAGCTTTCAACTTCCCCCCACCCATTTCGGTATTGTTTTACCCGTGTTTTTACAAATTCCTTACGCCTAGGACGTTGTGGAAACGTTAGGAATGTAAGGGGAGTAACCATGCTACGTTTTGCCAATGAATCAAGCAACCTAGTTTACTTTCTAAAAACTACCCCAAAAACCATCTATTTTCTATCAGTTAAACATCATGCAATTATCATTAATCAACTAAGGAAGTAGAGAGTGTATGTGACGAGAAGTTTACCTTGCTTTGACGTTCTAATCATTTGAGTTGAGAGAGTTTTTGGGATTTTTGAGTTAGTAAAGGGGGAAAATGAGGAAACCATTCCCTTCTTTACTGTCTATGATCCCCCGCTACAGCGGGAGATATCCCACCATAGTGGCTCCGCATTAGCGGAAGGTATGTCGCTCTAGCGAGATCAGGTTGTAAAAATTTGGACGCGTTCTTTCATTGTAAGTTACCTCAATTTCTTCTAGTCCTTGAGTATACAACCTTTCGTGTGCTGATTGTCTGAAAATTCATGATTCGTCGTGATCTCGTAGTGGACAAATCCTATAATTTAGTAATGAATCGAAAGAGGGGCGAGTAATGTCCCGTGTACTGGTCGTTCGGGGATGAACGAAGAGTAAATTGGAATCTATTGTAACGACCCGGACCATCGTTAATTAGGAGAAACAAAAATTTAAGGAAATTTGGGCCACTGTCCAGCCACAACGGGTATGATGACGCTATGGCGGTGGCGCCAGGGTGGGATAAGTTGGTGCCATAGCGGGACAGGCGAGACAAAACATAAATTACGAGAAATCATATTTTCTTCATCTTACTAAAATACCCAAATAAGTCGTAAAATACACTTGAAACCTCAAAAAAATTGCTCTAATCTTGGGAATGAAGGGGAAGGAGATTTCTAGCGTGGGGATGGCAAAATCTTGCAAATTCCTTGTTGAATTCACCATCGCGAAGCTCGGAAAACTTGTCTCAAAGTCAAAAACTCCGTGCAACTGCTTGGTGCCCAGGTAAGCTAGGTTTTTACAATTTAGTAGTTATAAATTTATGCTTACTATATAATATATGTAAATCAATGGTAGGATTGTGTGTAGACATTCATGCACCGAGTAATTTCCATGAATATTCCCTAGAACTCAAACTATGTGGGTTATGCCTTGTGTGGAGGAATTGATGAGTTGTTAGAAAACCTAGAATTGCTATCATGGATAGAAGTGGGTCAAGAATAAGGACATGAAATCAAGAGGGGAACTAGATTTATGAATGTATGCTACATCCGATAAATTAAAGTGATGAAATTGAGGAATTATGATGAATTGTGATTAAACCCTAATAAGAAACCCTAATGACGAACTAGGGATGGGTATGGTTTATTATTATATATGTGATAGGGGCTGAGGAGTAATTCGTAGGTGATGGTTGTGATTCTATGTTTGTATGATGTATGCTTTTTCTTTCTTCATTATGATACTTATGTATGTATGAATGTTGCAATGTTGATCACACTTGTTGTAAATGAGATAGATGAATATCATTGCCATGAAATCATGACTTAAACGTATTATCTTGATAATATACTTGTGTTTGTGATTGCGGTGTGTGAATGGGATCAGATTACCACGTTCCAACATAACTAACTTGGATCAGATTGCCACGTTTCGGCATAAATATGGGATCGGTTGCCACGTTCCGGCATAACAATGGGATCGGCTGCCACATTCTGTCACACTAACTTGGATCAGTTGCCACATTCCGGCATGCTAACTGTGTTGGGTTTGGGTTCCATTAGAGGAACAATGATGAGATATAAATTGTAAGTTGTTCGTTGTTTGTGTGGTTGTTGATAATATTGTATATGGTTGATATACGCTTGTGATTATAGTATTGTATTGGTTTGTATATGTTTTATTTAGTGGACATGTGTCCTGACGATTTATAGTTGGTTGTTCATGGGTTGTAATGGCGAGAGTAGAGATAGTGAATGCGATGGAAAATGCTTAGATGGATTTCACCTTGTGGGGAAAGAGGTTGGGCTAGTGTTAAGAAAGCTTGAATCATTTTATTTGTGACTGTAGTTGGTAATGTGACGAGGAAGTAAGGTAGGACGTGTACGGTTAGTTGATTTGGTGGTGGTTGTACTTGGGAAAATTCTTATGTGTTTACAATAGTTAAGCTATGATCAAGAATCTGGTAAGTGGGATTAATTGAAAAATGGGTTAGTAATCAGGGTGCTAGTGTTTATTAAAGGGGCTTCCAAGAGAGAGTAAATGTGGAGAAGCGAGTGGTTTATTTCATAATCGTACTAGTTGGTTTCTTATGTTATGTGGTGGGTGTCAGGTTGATCGATGATGCCTACCAGTACGTGTGTTTGTACTGACACTACTCTTGCTATGTCCTTTTGGACATAGTCTAGATGGAGGATTGGTGACGTTTCATTAGGTGAAGAAGAGGAACATCTCCAACAACTTCTATTCTTCCTTCCGCATGGTGGGAGCTGTGTCTTTTATTTTATTGTCCAGTTGTACTCTTAGCAGCTCTTGTACCAGTTTAGACTAGATCCATGGGATTTGTTAAATCACTTTACAAGTTTAACTAAAAGTGTGTCTAGAGATCTTATTTATAAATCATATTAATTTATTTTTCCTTCATTTTATTAAAAATTCTGCATGTTTAATTATTGGTGTAAGAGGGTTCTCCTACTTAGGTGGTAGTATGTAGGTACCCGCACAGCTAGGTGGTTTGGGTCGTGACAATCGATCATCATCTCTCTTGAACTCATGGTTTTTAGGATCCTGTTGAGGTCTCTGTCTTCTCTGTTTAAGCATTTGTCTTACTGCCCTATTTATAAGAGTCATTCCTTCATCTTGATATTCACCAGTTTCTTCTTCAAATCCAGATGTCTTGGTTGTAAATGCCACGGTCTTCTTTTTATCATTTTTTATGTACCTGTTAATATGATTCTATTCATAGGACATTAAGTTTTCTCGAAGTTCATCGTATGTCTTTTTTTGCAGATCTCCATCTTCAAGAATGGCAGCTTTAGTTTCCCAAGCTTTGGGAAGACTTCTAACAAGTTTTCTGGCTTGTAGTCCATTTGAATACACCATTCCAAGTGATTTGAGTTCGTAGATAATTTTATTGAATCTCGAGAACGTGGCTTCTACATTTTGATCTTTTCCATCTTGAATAATTCATATTCATTTACTAGTGAACTAATCCAAGCTTCCTTTACTGTAGTGGTTCCTTCATAAGTCACTTCTAGTTTGTCCCATATTTCTTTCGCAGTTTAATATGTCGATATCTTGTCATATTCAGCTCCACTCACTGCACAATATAACAAACTTATAGCTCTAGCATTAGTTTGAATTACCTCTTGTTGTTCCTTTGTGATATCGAATGATTCAAGATCAAATGGTTTTTCAGTGCCATATTTTTCAGTCATTCCAGGAATAGGCTTTGGGCCCTTCTTGATCACTATCCATGCTTGATGATCATTTGAAGGGAAAAAGATTTTGAATTTGTCTTTCCAGTGAGAGTAATGTTTTTCCATTGAAGTATGGTGGTCGGTGTGAAGAATGTCCATCTTGAAGTAGAGCACCAGGAATATGATAGTGTGCCATCGAATCATCGCTCACGTGTGGTTAAACACTTAAATGGTGAGACCTGCTCTAATATCAATTGAAAGTAAAAATGGAGGGGGGTGAATTAAAATTTCCTTCAGTCGACTTCCTAAAATGGCCAGTCAACTCATCTGCACGTTAGTAGAGTAGATAAACAGTAGTAATAATAATAATATGCATAAGTAACAAAGAGTTTTTATACTGGTTCGAAACACAGATGTGGTGCCTACATCCAGTCTCCTTGAGTTTCAAGGATTTCCTTTAGAGCTTTGAAATGAACTTCAGATGTTACAGGGTTTTGTAAATTGATCTTGTCTTGATATGCAAATCAAATGTTCTACCTTGACACTTACTCTACTTGTAAACCTACACTCAGAATCTTTCTTTCTCCTTTCTGTTCAATTGTTTCACTCACGTGATTACGAAGCATTATGAAAAATAAAAGAAGATTGCAATATAAGCTCAAGTGAAGTTGCGTCCTTTACAACTAAGTCTGAGGGAGGTATATATATGAATAGACTTGTGCTCTTGTAAGGAAAACACATGGGTATTATGTTTCAATCAGGGATTTGAGGAATCCCTTGATTGAGGCAATTTGCCAATCCGTGTCCATATTAGATATGTGCATGGTAAATCACATTTCTTCTTTCTTGACTAATATGGCTTGATTCTATGCTTGGCTAGAAGATTTATATTGACTCTTTGCTTGATCTGATTTCCTTCCTTCTCTAGGTGACTTGGCTCTATTCTTGGCTTGATTTATGATTTCTTGATCTCGTCCTATCAATCAATATTAGCTTGATTGAGTTGCTGCCAGTTTAGGCCATCTATTATTGATTTTCAATCCCTTTGATTATGCCTTTCCTTTCTGTAGTAATTGTAAGGATCACAATATATCTCTTTCCATGTTGGTGTTGTTTGCTTGGATCCTTTCTTTATTGGATTTCTTTGCCCACGAGAATTATGAGTCATTGTTAAGTGTCATTTATCAGAATTTACTAACACTAAGGAGCTAATAGAAGTGTTAAGGAAGTCCAAGCACTTTTGCTTTAGAACCTAACTATAAAGGTCTCCAAGTCCCTTTTTATTATATATATAAAGAGACCTAGTTTATGTTCTATTATATAACACTACAAGAAAATGGATTTTTAACGTCCAAATTTTAACGAAAGAATATAATTCCGATCGTTATAAGTATATTTATAACGTCAAATTTTTTTCCAGTCATTAAAAGACTATTTTAATGTAGTATTAGTAAGGCAACAATATTCAGACCTCAATTTGTTTTTATAGCCAGACGTTAATCATAAAAATTTGACACATATATGTTTACTTTCCCCTTTTATATATTTCACAAAAGACTTATTATACTCCCCTTACCCCCACCCCCCACCCCCTACTGCTGGTCTCTCATTACCCCCACACCCAACTTCTGGTCTCACACTACCCCACCACTCCGTAAGAACACATAATAAAAGAACAAATCTCTATTTTTCCGCAGAAGCTCACGTACACCCACTCCCCCACCCCTCCGAAAGGATGCGTATGTTTCTCCAGAACGTGTCTTCCATCTTCTCTGTTAGAAATAGAGATACTTAAGGGAGTGAATAACTCAAATCCTTAATCAGAGTGACTCTTCAGTTCCACTTGAAAAGTGATTTGTTGGAGAAAAATCAGCAAAACAGACCACAATAATGGTGGTACCATTCCTAAAATCCAGGTTTGTTTGCGAAAATTAAGCTATAGCTCTCTGTTGAAGCTCTTTATAAAGGAAATCAATGTCTATTTTTTCTAATTGCAGAAGTCGGCTTTTTCTTTTTACTTCAAATTTCACCTGAGTTTTGCTGGTCTTTGCTGCGTGTGATAGTAACTTGACATATTCTTAGACTTTCCTTCTCTTCAAAGTAAGTTTAGGTTATTTTGACTATGAATTGTTATGTGGAAATTCTGATTTTGACCATTTTTGCGTTTATGCTTTATGATTAATTAGTTTTTTCAGTAGGTTTTTGGTGCACAAGCTCTTAAATTATGTATACTAGTAATTATTGCAGGCATAGGTTTGTGGGTATTAATGTGTGTACTGTTGGTAGCCTCGATTGACTATCAAAAGAAGTCGCAATAATGAAATTATTGAATAAATTTGTCAGTCACATAATTTCTAGGACAAAATTTCCGTTATAAATTTTGATGTAAACAACAGAGATTAGGTTTTCTTATTCCTGTTTTCATTATATTTGTTATTGTTCTGGTCTCAACAATGTAAAGTTGTACAACTAATATGAATTCAAAATACTATCTTTTCAATAACCAAAAGAATGGCTGAGGACCTGACCTTCTATGTACATGATACACTTTAAAATCTTTGCAAAAAAATGTAGCAAGGAGGAATTCTATATAATCTTTTTGCTTATCTATGGTAACTTTAATTCTGTAACTTACAAAAAAAGATTAGTTTTGTTACACCTAAGTGTAATGTAAGAAATTTGACCCTAGTCTTATTGGTTTTGTTGTATCTATGTTGCTTTATTACTTTATGATTATTTTGTATCATCTACAAGAGAAGAGATACATCTTGAACTTTCCCATCAGGGTATGGAATAAGAAATGGCTGAATTTTCATTGTGCAAACTTTGAAAACTTGGTAGAATGCAATATTCACTTGTTGGAAGCCTTGTTTCAGCTTAGCTACATTATAAAAATATGGCTCTTCTTTAAAGGAGATTTGAAAATATTACTCGTCCACCAAACATAGCATACCCCACTTACTCAAATTTTGTTTTTCTTACTTTTATTTTGAGTTCGTTTCAACAATAACGTCTCTTTAGTGTTTATTTTTTAGCAACTCTTTAGTTTCAAGTATCCACATGACATGTCTATGATCACAAAAATAAAGGATATCTTAACACGTTGTACGTATCTTTTTGGTTTAAGACCATAATATTCAAAAGTTTTGTGTTTTCTTTCTTAAGCTCTATATCAATTCAAAACTAGAGAGTTTCGTATGGCACACTTAATAGGTTCACTTTCCACATTCATTAGTAACTCAAATCACTCTCTTTCCATACCTTTCATTATGTCATGTTCTAACAAAATCTTTCTATTATTTGTTTCATTTCTTCTAATTCATCCGCTTGAATATGTTCCTAGTATCATCACACTAAATGGTTCATATACTGATAAATGTGGCAACATTGCCCTAAAATATCCCTTTGGTTCTGGTTTTGGTTGTGGGCATCCTCTATTTTCAAGATTCATAAAATGCACTACTTCTGGAGTTCTTTNATGTGGAAACATTGTCCTAAAATATCCATTTGGTTCTGGTTTTGGTTGTGGACATCCTCCATTTTCAAGATTCATAAAATGCACTACTTCTGGATTTCCTTACTTTTCCACTACTTCTGGAGTTCTTCAATTTTCCACTACCTCTGGCATTTACACTATATCCTTACTAGACTACTCAACCAACACATTTGTTTTAAGTAACCCTTTTATGTCAACATGTTCCTCAATGCATAATTCAGGTAGTTTTACATTGGATCGTGATGATTCAACTCCCTTTAGTATTATGAAACAAAACATGTTTGTTTTACTAGGGTGTTCAACAACTGTTGTGTTTGATCCAAAACAGGACTTGTCTGATAGCGGTTCAGGTTCAAATGTGTACAAGGGAATGTATTCTTGTAAAGGGGTGACTGGATTGGATTAGAAGCAAATGATCCAATTTCAACATGTTGTGTTTATGATCCACCAGTTCCTATTGGTTCAGGTTATGGTTTGAACTTGGCTAGGCTTCAGTGTTCTTCGTATTCATTGATATATGGTTTTGGATCCTATGAAATGGGAGTTTTGGATTTCTTTGATGTATAATGATTCATATTATGTTGATGAGTCTTGCAAGAACTGTGAGGATAGTAGTGGATCTTGTGGTTTTTCTGGTGCAGATAAGTTTTTTGCTTGTATTTGTAGGAATGGTGTCCTAGAAATGTATTCAACCATTTTTTTGTTAAGCAATAAATAACTTATGTTCTGATAATGAGTGATAGCAACATCTTAATGTTGCTATATCAAAACCTCCTTTTCTATACTTTTACTAGTCTATAAAGATTATTATCATTGTAATCATTAGCTGGAATTCCCCTTTCCTTTCTGGCCAACATCTTCAACTCTCTTTTTTTCCTTTATTTGATACCTGATTTAGTGTAGTTGTTGCCTTACCCTTCCAAATAAGTTTTAGTTGATGAATAAGCCAAATCTGTTAGTATCCATAAATCACTCTCCGCTAGCATCTCCATTAAATACAATTCTCGTTTATCCAATTGCTCGCTTTGATTTTTTATTCCTCTTCTAGCATTGTCATTTTCGAAGAATCAACTATTGGCTCAGGTGACAGCTTCTGGCGGTCCATGGCTTTGGCTGCGTCAAGTTTCAAAATTTAATAGTATGTGGTACTATTAGCAGGATTAAACTCTTTTGTTTACTGTTCAAAATGCATACCCTGCTAACGATTAAAAAATTCATATCTCTGTTTAATATAATTTCAGATGTGGTAAAAGTGTTGTATATAATATATCAGATAACACTAAATCAATACCTATGTTTAAAGAAGTTTTTCATGTGGAGTTCTGACCGTGAATACATGTTCTTTCCCTATGTATCATCTTCTTTGACAATCTAGTGGTTTGTTTTCCCTGAAGCTCCAAACTCACTGCCTCTCTGTGTCATTCTAGTCACCCATAAACCTTCTCCGATAGGTAACAAATGAACATTGAAGTTTTCAAATCTCCATGATCCCATTCACAACGTGTTAAACCCCATATCAATTTTATCTTCTTCCATGTTAGTACCAGGGAATTCACCTAACAGATTCAGCAGTTCTGTTACCCATGTTATTTCCCAATCATTAAGTAGCCTCCAGAAAGTCAAATTCCACCCATGTGATGACCATATTTCTTGTAAGCTACACTTAAGGTTAACACATCCTTTCTTTTCTCTGTGTATTTTTTCTTTCGTTGAAATTGGATGAACTCTTTGAAATAGGAAATATACATTATTGGAAAGACTATACTGAAATTATGTCTATGTGGTTTCATGTGGCTTGTTGATTTTTTTTGTAGGTTCTTTGTTGTATTTCATATTTTCTTTTCTATAAAGTGTATCTCATGTTCACATATTTCTTTCTTGGTTGTTGTAGGCTTTGATTACAAATCTGTCGGTGGTGGTGCTTGTTATTGTTGTTAAAAGTATCTCCAAAACTATTCTTTTGGAAGGCTCTTTGTTAATTTCTTTTGTAAGGTACGTTTTTCTCTTTTTCTAAACTTTTCTTCTGTACTGATGTGTTTTTGAAAATATTCCAAGTATTTTTCTCAATTTTGTGGTCATTTGTTTTACTATGTTTTTTAATTTATTTTTATTGGCCATATTTAAGAGGTAACTGTTGGTTGTGATCTTTTATTGTGTTCCATCGGTTTTTGAACAATGGTATGAGCATCGTGAAATGTTGAACTATCACGCACTATCAAAACTTTGATGTGTTCAATATAGGTAATAACAAAATGCACAACTATAACAAAATTTAAATGCTACAAATAAAAAAATATAAAATATTTCACCTTTTTTTCTTTAGTCTTTACATACTCTTGTATAAATATAATTAGATTAGATTGTAGAACTTCTCTAAACTTTGTTTATAAATTTGTTATGAACCTGCTTTGTATATTCAGTTCATAACCATAATCGTAGAAACTATTTGGTCTTTTACTATTGATGTTTAATTAGAATATACATGCAAAAATTATTATTTTGAAATATAATACATATATAACTATATGCATCTATTGTGTATGAATCTATAACTCTAAAAGTAAATATCTAATTAGTACTACTTTGTTGTTATACTAATGTATTATCATATCTATTTACATGCATGGAGATAATGGCACCTAATAAACAATGTATGGAACTCATTAAAGACAGATTTGCTATTGCTTATATAGATATATAGATGGGGTGGAGACTTTCTTGGATTATGCTTTTACAAAATTAGGAGAACCATAGTTGAACATGTGTTGTAGTTAGGTCACATTTAATAATACATGGGATAATACCAAGTTATACTCTTTTGTATCACCATGGGGAGATGTCAGGTGAAGAACAATCAAATTTTGAAAAAATAGATGATAATGACATTGAAGAGGATGATGGTGAGGATGAAAAAGATGGTTTGCTGAGAGATTTGTACCCTGATTTTAATGGAGATAATATGAATAATAGTGCTGATGATTTGCTGGAGGAGGAACCAAATGATGAAGCAAAAAGATTTTATAGGCTATTGAAAGATCTTGATCTACCATTATATGAAAGTGCAAAAGTTTCTAAGCTTTCTACTTTGGTTAAATTGCTTCACCTTAAAAGTATTGGGCATTGGAGTAATGAGTCATTTACGATGTTGTTGAAGGTTTTGAAAGATGATTTATTGTTGGATGGAACAAACTTGCCGGATTCATATTATGAGGCAAAGAAGGTAATTCGAGATCTTGGGCTTTCTTATAAGAAGATTGATGCATGTAAGAATGATTGCATGTTATATTGGAAGGATGATATTTGTCTTCAATCTTGCAAAGTGTGTGGTGCATCTAGATGGAAGGATGGTCAACATAGTGGGGAAACAAATTGAAAAGAGGAAAAAAGATACCATGCAAGATTTTACGTTATTTTCCTCTAAAGCCAAGGCTTCAAACATTATTTATGTGCTCAAAGACATCTCCTTTGATGTCATGGCATCATGACAAAAGAGTTGATGATGGAGTAATGAGGCATCCAGCTGATTCAATGGCATGGAAAAAATTTGATGAGCTTCACCCATCTTTTGCTATTGAGCCTCGTAATGTACAACTTGGACTTGCTACTGATGGTTTCCAACCATTTGGCATGTCAAAAACTCCGTACAACATTTGGCCCGTGGTACTTATTCCCTATAATTTGCCATCTTGGCTTTGCATGAAGCAAGAGAACTTTATTTTGTCAATGCTTATACCTGGCACAGAGAGTCCTGCTGATGCACTTGATGTCTATTTGCAACCTTTGATAGAGGAGTTGAATGAATTATGGGAAAGTGGAGTCGAGACATTCGATGCATCAACTAGAAAGAATTTTACGTTAAATGCATCTTTGTTGTGGACCATTAATGACTTTCCCGCATATGGAAATTTGTCTGGATGTAGTACAAAAGAAAAATTGGCTTGCCCATGTTGCAATAAAAAAACACACTATATAAGGCTAAATAATGGCCAAAAGCAGTGTTATATGTGCCATAGACGCTATCTTCCTCTTAGTCACAAATGGAGAAATGATAAAGCGTCATTTGATAAGACTATTGAGAACAGGCTACTGCCTGAAATGTTGTCCGGTGATGATATACTTGATCAGGTTGTTGATTTAGATAGGTTGCCATTAACAAAGGATCCACAGAAGAAGATAAAAATATTATACAAGAAAAAGGGTGATAATTGGAATAAGAAAAGTATATTCTTTGATCTTCCATATTGGAAAACCTTATTGTTGCGACATAATCTTGATGTGATGTACATTGAAAAGAATATATGTGACAGTATTTTGGGGACAATCTTAGATGTCAAAGGGAAAACAAAAGACACCTTGAGTACTCAATTGGATTTACAACAAATGAAAATACGAAAAGAATTGCATCTAATAAAAAATGGAGATAAATATGAGTTGTCAGCAACATCTTACACATTATCTGATGAAGATAAGCAGAAGTTTTTCAAATTTTTGAAGAATTTAAAGGTCCCAGATGGATTTTCCTCAAATATTCCTCAATGTGTCAACCTTAAGGATAAAAAAATTTCAAGATTAAAAAGCCATGATTGTCATATAATTCTACAACATTTACTCCCTCTTGCCATGCGTGGTATGCTTTGCAAATCTGTGTCTGAACCACTTATTAAGTTGTCTATTTTTTTCAAAATGCTTGGAGCAAAATGTTTGAGCGTAGAGGAATTGGAACAAATAGAAGCTCAAATACCAATAACATTGTGCAAGTTAGAAAAGGTGTTCCCTCTTGCATTTTTTGATGTCATGGTGCACTTGTCTATTCATCTACCCGATGAAGCTAAGATTGCCATACCAATTCAATATCGATGGATGTATCCAATAGAGAGATACCTACACTTTTTGAAGTGTTTTATTGGTAATATGGCTCACCCTGAAGGTTCGATTGCAGAGGGATACATAGCAGTTGAATGTATGACTTTATGTTCAAGGTATTTAAATACAATAAAAACAAAGTTTAATTGTCCAGAGAGAAATTATGATGGTGGTGTAATTGAATTTGAGGGTGGTTTGGCAATATTTTGTGAACCTGGAAAGAGTTTAAAGGGTAGCACACCAGACAACTTGATTCAAACGATATGGAGGACGCACATTTTTATATTTTGAAGAACTGTGATGAAATTCAACCATTTCTCGAGTAAGTATTGATTTAATCTAATAATTTATTTATACCTTATCTATATGATTAATTTAAAATAACATGTAAAACTTCAATTCTTTGTTAGAGAATTTTCACAAATTTATAGTGAGACGTCTCAACAAAGTTCAGATGTGGAGTGGAATAGAAAATTCATTAGCTGGTTACAAAAAAAGGTGAGTAGAAATTAATCATTTTTCTTAAATCAATTATGTAAATATTGTTTTCTAAAAAGCTATTTGATGTTGTCAGGTTGCAAGATTATACAAACATGATGATAGTAAGAGAATGGAAGATTTTCTATCTTTAACACGTGGCCCTATGCCATATGTCACAAGATTCAAAGGCCATATTGTTAATGGATATAGGTTTCATGGGAAAGAGTGATCAATATTTGAAAACTCAAAATTGTGGAGTGGTTGTAGTAGGTGAGACCGGTGAAGAGCAAAACCATATGGATTACTATGGCGAGTTAACCGAGGTTCTTGAATTACAATTTGTTGGGGAAGAAGAGTGATTACTGTGTTTTGATGTGTATGATCAAAAGAGGGGAGTTAAAATGGATGAATATGAATTTGTAAGTGTTAACCGTTGGTGATATTTGAAAATAAATGAGCCATTTGTGTTAGCTAGACAAGCATCACAAGTATTTTATGCTATCAATCATTCCAATAAAGGTTGGCACATAGTGCAAAAGGTTCAACCTCGTGATTCTTTTGATAATTTGGAAAAAAAGGATGATGCCTTAGAAGAGTTAGATAACTCTACGCAAGTGAAAAGAAAAAGAACTCATTAAGGTTTGGAGCTTTGTCATGCTTTCCTTTACTTTAGTAATTTTTTTATGGTAATGATTCGTTATAGTATTTCTATGAAAATTTGTTTGATGCACTTGGTCTTTAATGTTATCTTGATCTTACTATAGTAGTAATGGTTCATATTAGGAACCTATGTTACATGTACATCTGTCTCTTTTCTGAATGCGTTTTCAATTCACATTTATTCTTATGAAAACTTTCTAACCTATTTGAACTTTTGTTTGAAAGACTTAGCTCTTATTTTTTTTTTTTTTTGTATTAACTAGGTTGACATGAATCCCTCAAAAACTTTGAAGTATGAAATGGGACAAGCTTCAAAAATTCCCAAGCATGAACTCATTCAGCCAGGTGCCTTATCAAAAGGACTAGGTCAAAGTTTGAAATCTATGAGCACTATCAGAGTTAATGTTGAACGA
Source organism: Solanum stenotomum (assembly GCF_019186545.1). Taxonomy (NCBI): domain Eukaryota; kingdom Viridiplantae; phylum Streptophyta; class Magnoliopsida; order Solanales; family Solanaceae; genus Solanum; species Solanum stenotomum. The sequence goes on along the minus strand of NC_064285.1, from coordinate 23,509,187 downwards.
AGGACTCCGATTGCCAAAAATAGAAGTTACTATACAGCAACTTCTAAGTTGAATAAGCTGGAAGATAATAGTTTCCATGTGCATCCTTGTTTTGAGGAAAAGGAAGACAATGCTCCCCTCCATCAAGAAGCTGAAATGAATCAATACAATTTGACCAGTGATGCAAAGGGTCAGGGACAAAGCTTAAGGACTAATACTGAAAAAAGGACTATGATTGGCGAAAATAGAAATACTACAACAACTTCTAGTCGAAATAAGCCAGCAAAGAAAAGTATCCCTGTGCCTCCTGATTTTAATCCAATGGAAGACAATGACACCCTCTTTCTAGAAACGAAAGTGACTCGAGATACTCAATGAAGTTATCATTTGCAAAAGAGTTAGTTTGGTTAATCTGTTTGATCAAGAAATTCTGCTTAGCTTTCTCGACTTAATCTCTTTTGTATTCTTTTTGTTACTAATGGGAATAAATTTCTTTTTTTGGTTGACTTCCATAAAAATTTGCAGGTCCATTTGAATTCGATAAGTCCAAAAAATTGATTGAAGTGCCTCGAGTTGCCCAAAGAAGTGATACTACTATTTTATTGTATTTGTGCAATTTATTTTTGTTAGTTGAGTTTAAGTCTTGATTTTTTTTTTACTTGCACTTAAATTTTCAGGTCCATTTGAATCTATAAAAGCAAAAAAAGTGGTTGGAGTGGCTCAAGGTTTCAAGGGAAATCAAAATAGTAAGTATTTTCTTGTTGTTACATATAAAGCAGCAAACAAATTCTCTATGACTCGCTTCCATAGGAAATAGATATGTTAGTATATGACTAGCATTTTCAGGAACAAGGACCTTCGAGATAAGGGCAATATTAGTAGTTATTTGTCTCAATAACTCTCCATTCTGGAAGAATTGCAATCCTGCTTCAGCAACATCTTTCTTAGATTGTGTCCATTCCCCCTTTCTGTATCACATTTTGTTTTTTGTGGGGATTCTCACATTTGTTCTGCCTGCTTTGTCTAGTTGTCCCTTGGTTTGGAACTGTGGATTGGTACCTCTCAAAGGCAAAGGAAATTTAGTGATCCGATAGCATGGCATTTTGGATATTCTGTCTTACAATCTTATAGAGACCAGACCATTGTATACATTAATAATTTCAGAACTTGACACCTAAAACGTAACTACTGGATCATTCTCCAAATTCTTTTGATTATTTGGCGCTAATAATCAATTTATATCAAAGAGCATAGTTGACTTACTTTAAACTTTGCAGGTCCAGTTCGATATGATAAGGTAGAAAAAATGACTGAAGTGTATCGAGATGTTCAGAGAAGTGATACTAGTATATATTACTTTTTTTTGAGTAATTCTTTGTTGTTGTTAGTTGGCTTGAAGTTTTATTTTGTTTTAATATTATAATTTGCAGGTCTATTAAAGTCTAAAAAGGCTAAAAAAGTGATTGAAGTGGCTGAAGATGCTACGAAAAATGAAACTAGTATGTATTTTCTTCCATGTGATATTTTCTTTTCTTGATGTTATTGGTAAAATAGATTAAAAGTTATTTTTCCTATGTATTTGACATCTCATGCTTCATTATGTTTTTTTTCACTAGTCCTAACCATATTAACCTCCACCGATTCTTGATTCATCAATTGTGATTTTCTGAATGAAAGCTTCTAAAAATTAAAAGTCACTGATTTGGGATCTTAAGCTTTCCAAAATTTATTCCACTGCTAGTTGCCCCTTTCTGTATCACATTTTTTTTTTGGCAACTTGAGGCCTTATCTCTTGCAATGGGCTATGTTCTGCCTGTTTTGTCTAGTTGTCACTTGGATTGGAACTGTGCATGGGTACTTGTCGAAAACCAGATAGAATGTTATTTTGCATATTTGGTCTTATAGATCTAAAAAGACCAGACCATTGTATACAATAATAATTTCAAAAGTTGACACCTAAAACTTAACTACTGGAGTATTCTCCAGATTCTTTTGACGGTTTAGCACTAAAGATCAAATTTATATCAAAGAGCATAGTTGACTTACTTTAAATTTTGCAGGTCCATGTGAATATAATAGGACAACCAAGGTGAGGGGAACAAACATTTGTAAAAAAGTTTTGCGATTAAGACCTGGAGAAAAGTTAAAAGTCACTTTTTATCAAAATCGTGTCGTTGGACCGAATCACACCTCATTTACGAGACACTTGGGTTTGCTAGTTCGTGATCATAATATGTGCCCATTGCGGGTACACTCATGGATGGATATCGAAGAGCACAAGCTTGAGCATATGTGGGCAGCTGTTACAGTAAGAATTACAACATTACTCTCTTTTATTTTCGCTGACTTGATACCGTTGCTACTATAACAACAATATTTTCCCTCTTCTTCTTGCGTTTGTTTAGAGTATATTATGGTGTTTCCTTTGTTTAGACTAGAATGGTCTTTGTTTAAGAATAGCTATTACCAAAACAAACAAAAAATCCCCCCCCCCCCCGTCGTACTATTCACTCTATATTTAGTCTCCTAAGTGAAATCTGACACCTCGTGGCACCCATTGTGTTTGCAGAATAGATGTTCTAGCTCTCACCTCTTTTTTATCTGTACAATTGCAAAACTTGTATTCACAGTTATGCCCCTAATATCTTCCAATAACTGGCTTTTCATGTGTGGTAAATCATTACACCCCATATTGCTACCTAGACTTCCTGTTGTGTTTGCTTCCATTTCTTTCTTCTACACAATTTCAAACTTTGTGGGGCATCCTTCTAAATCATTTGTACCTCTGTCTAGTTAGCCAGAATATGTCATAATCCATTCACACTCGGTGTAGAGGAATTTCTACTACCCCTGTTAAACATAGACAACAATTTGCATATTGCACCTGCATGTTCAGTCTCATCATTCAAGTCTTCATAAGCAACTTGTTCTAGTTTGACAACCAGAGGATAAATTTAATTATGCTTTGGTTGCATAAATTTTGTCCAAGTAAGATATGCTTCCCAAAGACTGGTCTGGACCCCTATAACTCCTTAACTCATGGTGGCTGATTACGTACGTTTCACTCTTTGTCAACTTGTACTTTCTCTTTTGGTATTAATCAACCATCCCAGTGTTTAGAGACATTAACTTTCTCCAGTAGCAACAACAATCTGTAGGTGGTATGTGATCTCATATATTGCCATATTACTTCATATACACGGCATGTGTCCATGTTAACCAGAGGATGTCTAGTTATTCTGAAACCTTCCATATAGTAGTTTGCCAATAGAAGCTTCATTCCATTTCATACATCCCTTAACCTTTAGTCCTCAAAAATTATATATGGGAGGCACACCTTATCCCAAATAGTAAAAGGTGTCTTTCTATGATCTGCAGTACCTCACCATACAAAGTTCTTACATAGTTGACATGTAAGATCAACCCTTCAATCCATTAATCAAGAACATTAACTTGCAATCAAAGGTGTCTTTCTCTGATTCTGGTGATATTTTTCTCTATTTCAGGAAAAGTTTGACTTTGATAACATGAATGATCAAAGAGATAATATTTTGCAACATATGAGAAAGCTTTGGAACAATTGGAGAGGATCGCTGCACGAGAATATGAAATCCAAGTCAATGCACGAGGTTCTAAAAGATGTGCCAATAGGAGTAGACAAGAGTGATTGGGAATGTTTGGTCAAGGAACATTTTTTATCTAAAAGTTTAAGGTATGATTGCATAGCTATTGATTAATATCATTTTATTCACATATGATTACTGTTTTGGAATAGTTCTTTTGATTAAATGATTTCATTTGTGATCAAGAGGATGCAAAGTAGTTACAAAAGTTAATTTAAGAAAAAAATAGAATCATTAAACAAGCTTGTGATAATTTCATCTTGTGTTGTTAATGCAGGAATCAAGTACAAGAAACACAATCAACAGGTCTAAGTTGTGTATGCCTCATCGTACAGGTAGCAAGCCTATAAGAGAGATTTTTTATGAACTGGTAAATAAATCATGAAACCCTACAAGGAAACCTCTTTTTTGTATAAAAGATCTTATAGTACTTACTTTTTTTATTGTTAAGGGAGGCAAAGATGGTAATCCACCAAATATGGCAACTATCTTCTTTGAGACTCGTAAAAAGGGAAATGAGCTTGTCGAACCTGAAACCAATGAAAATATGTATGTTTATCGATAAATTTCATTTAACATTTTCTCTCTGGATTGATTCAGTGAAATATTTTAAACATTCTTGTATTTTATAGGCTGAAATTCAAGAGCTTGTACAATCTCAACCGTCTCTTACTAATATTGAGGTAGTGGAACAGTGCTTTGGACCTCAATGCAAAAGTCATGCAGTTGGATTTGGTGGTGGGATAACCACTAAGGAGTTGAAAGGTGGTAGTACTTCTAAGGCTGCATTGTTGGAAGAACTGAAAACAACTCGAAAAGAAAAGGAATCACTACAAAAGCGTATTGATATTCTAGAGAGTAAATATGATCGCCTTGAAAGTATAGTGGTTCGTCAGCATCCATCACCTTCATCACCTCCACCAAGTTAGCAAACTTTTCATTAGCTATTCCATGATGTGTATGTTTCAATGAATTTAGTGATGTCATTAACATATGCTCATCTTTGATAAGGGCTTTGCTAATGCAGTGGTATGTCTTCCTATGATAAGTTGATTTTAGAGGGTAGATTGTCTTTAGTTGTACTACTTTCCATGATGAACAAGACTACATGCTTATATAATTATGCATATCTCTGTCTCAATCAGGATGTATTCCTTTGTTCTGAACTGAGTTCCTTTCCTGCATGTTCACCTTAGTATTTGTGTTGCATGTTAAATCTTTACTGTGTTATAGTTTTAGAATAATGATCTATAAACTTATTGAACTTTCTGAATTGTGTAAATGCGAAAGATGGTAATCTCATTTTAGTTTATCTCCATAATAAGGTTCACAGTAGATAATACTACTTTCATCGATACATTTCTTATACTGTTGGATGTTTGTTTCTTGGTAATCGGAATATGTTTTGGTTAGCTGGGATTTTTCATTCATAACCAAACTATTTAGTACAAACAAAGCAGTGATGGACTAACTGCTATATATCATTCTAGCCTATCCATATTACTACTCATTATGACATACAAAGCTAGAATAATTTATGTTTATTACACTGTAAAAATGTCTAGGGATACAAATTTAGATTTTGTAGTACAGGCAACCAGTTTGCCTTTTGCTAGCCGCAGAGATGAACATGCATCACGACCTCCCTCAAGACCATGTCTAGGCACATTCTTTCCTTTTGGAATCTGATTTTGTTCCTTCTCTCTATATAACATAGACTAATATGACAAACACACTAGTAGAAATTTTGGCTCGTCCTACACTCTTTTTTCAATATCACTGATCCCAGCCCATTCTATTCCATGGTAAAAAATAACTCGGTGAAATCCCAACCAGCTGCACAGTCTACCCCATAAAAGTCTGATCAAAAGTTTCCCCTGTTTTACTACAAAACACACAGTCATGTGGCACTTGTATACCAATTTTTTCAAGCATGTCTAGTTTTGCTAGTCTTCTTTGGACAGCCAGCCACATAATAAACTTGAACCTAGGGTGCACTCCATGTTGCAAGGTAATACTCTTCTACTCGAGTTTGGGAAATATGGTCATGAGATAGGTATATATACATCTTCTATGTAGAGAACTTGCCTCCCCTCTGTACCTTTGCAAACTCAGCCATCAAAGCACCCTAACTAGTTTGTCCTTGTAACAATACATCTCCAGACCCCAATATATTCCTCACTATCCATGATGATGCAGATTTAGGTATGAGGACAGTTTCAATCTCCCTTCTTTTGATAAAATAACTGTGTACCCATCAGATCCATAGACAGTCCATTCTCGCTACATTCTGTAATTGCTAATTAAGTATTGCCATATAGCTTTATTTAGTTCTATGATATTGAATAACCTGCAGCATGTAGTTTGCATATTGTTTTCCATGACACCAATGCTCTTCTGGACATTGTTATTGTCCGTGTCCATAAGAAGGTCGTGCAGGTTTGTTCTATATCCTTGATCACTTTCTTGGGTAGAAGCTACATCTATCTAATAAAATTCTGGTTGTGTAGTAGCTCTAACATAACAAACACAAGCAACTCTACAGGTTATATCTTCCATTGTAGCCTCATTCTTCTCAAAGCCTTTAGTATTCCTGTCCTTCAAATTAAACTGCATGAATGAATTCTGTGTAGTCTAGTTCAATAGTTGAGCCTGGTGGCTTTCTCCAAATGCTAAGATACTGTTGGATCCTCTTTTCAGCAACATAGACGATGTATGGAACATACATTGTACATTTGCTTCTAAAAAATGAGAGATAATTGATGTTGATATGATATAATTTCTTTATAAAAACAACTTGTAACAAGTCAAACATGTTGACTCTTGTATAAAAATGATATTCTTCACTTGGTCTAAATGATATCAATCTGGAAAAAGACTTAGAATGCTTTTTATGTTACTCTTAAGCCATAGAATATTTTCTAACATCAACTGATCAAGCTTGCTAGACAAGAGAATGAATAGTATCCCATGTATTTTCTTACTATCCATGAAGCTTGTCTTGTGTTATAAATTAGTATCCCATGCATTTCCCCTTTTGGTTGAGTTTTTTTTATAGCTTTCTTTGGGTATATATAATATTGTGTTTAATGATTTGGGATCTTTGGTGATTAAATGATTGATTTATGCTTTAAAAGTTATAAGTTACAGCTATTCGGCATTCTGTTATGAATTGACCTCAAATTGTTTTTTTTAACAGATGAAGAATGTGATGAAAATTAAAGAACATGTTGTTGAAGAATTGTGGAGCCAGCTGAAAAGAAAGATTATATTTTTATTGTTGGTGTAGATCTAGAGACGTTTTAACCTATATATGCAGCTATTTCATTTTCTCAATTTTTAGGATTCGATAGATGTCGAACATGTCTGTTTTATAATATTTATGTCGAACATCTATGTTATTTAGATCTTATGTTGAACATGTATGTTTTTTAGATATTGTGTCGAACACATATTTATATGTAAGTTTTTCAGTATGTTTTCGTTCATGGCAAAACAATTATGAAATTTTATATTAAATTTTTTATGGCTTGTGAAAAAAAAGAAATGATATTAAGATCCGGAACTGCTTGAGGATAAAAACTATATATAATTATTTTAAACTAAATTTGTGAAACAAACATGGTCATTAAATTTATTAAAATCAACGAAAGGAATTTAAACTTGGTCGGTAAAAGTAAAGTAATCAATGAAAGAATCTGACAACTAAAAGTACTTGTAACGACTGGTTCAACGTTTTAACGACCAAATGACCATCAACAAAGGGAATTTGTGGTCGTTGTTAGTAAATGTAGCGACCAGATTTATTGTTGTCGCTAAGTAGTATCTAACGACTGGCTATGCAATCCGGTTGTTAACCTTTAACGACGGAGCTTTTAACGACCGGTGACGACCATTTTTGCCCGGTCGTTATAGACCTTTAACGGCTGGATATGGACTTTTAACGACCGGATTTTCTTTCGTTAAAAGTCATATTTCTTGTAGTGTAATAAGTATTAAATGATAATCCTCTATTATATTTATATATAATAAAAGAGTGAATAGTCAGTCAATTGACCAATTTGTCCTTCTGTTATAACTTTTTCGTTTTATTTATATTTAGTAATTTCTTTGTTTTAATTTATTTATTTTCGTTTTTAGTATGTTATGTATTTTAAATAAATGTAAAAAGAGATACTATAAATCATACTTCCTCAATTTCAATATAATTGAATTGTTGAGACATTTTTCATATTTCAAATTAATTTAATTGTTTAATCTTCAAGACTGTTTTCAGAATATTCTTCCATTTTTCATATTGCTTTCAATTATTTTCTATGTGATGAGTTCTAGACATTTTTGAATTATTTAGTATTAGAATTTGTTATTATGATTGATACTTAGTTGTTCTAAAGATTAATTTGATGACAATTAATAAGGGTAAAAATGAAAAGTAATATATAATTTATGTCCTAATCTTCTTCTTTTTTTAAAGGGTGCGAAACACCCCAACAATTCATTATAAATGGAGGGCATACCTTCATTTCAAAAAGAATTGTCTAGTTTAACTTGACAAGGAGTTTAAGAGAATAAAGAAGACTTTCAGTTTTGTGGTTTTGAATTAAAATTTTATCAAATATACCAAAATTCTCTTTCTATCTTGTAACCTTAAACATGCCTCAATTTATATGGCACATAAATTTTTTGAACTAAGACTAACCTTATGTATGTTTGAGTTAGTCTTCCACTTGTAGTCAGCCAAGATGAGGGTTTACTTGGGGACCAGCAATGATTCTTGAGTGCCGGCTATGTCCAGGGTGTAGTCTCGGGTCGTGACAAACTTTGTGTCATAACACAAAGTTCAAGTATACTAGGGTATCTATGAAGCCGTGTCGGTAGGACCTTATTTATGGTTGTGAGGCCCCCACTTTTATAAATGAGGGACTATAGACAATCAAGAAAATTTTCCCTTCTTTCATACTCTAAATCGTGCAATAGAGTTGTGTCATAAGGAACTTATTCAAACTCATGTTTTTCTCAAATTCTGTCGACTACCCCCATACTCAAGGTAGTTTAAAAGCAAAGCTAGATCCTTATCAATGAGTTGCACTAACCAAAAGTCTTTGGAAAGTCATGAGACTGTAGAGGGGCCTTGAGAAAAGCTCATGCACTATGTATTACTGTTATTTTTCATAGTTATAAAATTCTAAGGATATATTTATATATATATATATATATTATATCTCTTTTTATGAAATTATTAACGTACGTTTCAAATGTTCTTTAATAATAGCATGATTATGTAAGACATAATTATAATTACGATTTAGATAATTATGGTTTTTTGTTTTACATTAGTGATAACTTGAATTTTAATTATTTTTTTTATAAACAAAAGTAGAGATAACATGAAAAAATCTCAAAATCAAGTGCTTAGTCATTATCTGTTGATAATGCTAAGAACTTCTCAATTTTGTCTCTATTTCTTCAATAGCAATGGTAATAGAAAGTTAATTTTATATTATTATTGTCAAATTTAGACAATGAACTAAGCTTATATATTGATTCATTTACATAAATACTCCATTATAACATATCAATTTGCAAATTGCCATTCTCAACAATATTATCTTTATAACAAGTTAAATTTTAAAATTATCGATAAATCAATATTTATGATTACATTTACCAACTAACCGTGTAACGCGCGAGTACGTATATTAGTATATACTACTCTAGAAGATATAAGAATTTAATTTTAAAATACAGAAGAGGTATAGAATAGAGTTTAGTGTAATTAAACCATAGAGTTTAGTGTATAGAATAGAGTTTAGGGAGGGGGCAAATTTTGCAGTCCGACACTTTTGTGTTTTACGCAATTCCTCCTTTGTTTGAGGTTAAGAAAGTTGGAAGCACACAATGAAGGAACTCTTTTTGTATGGTTAAAAATGTTAACTACTGTTAATGAAAGTTGTAGTACCTACTAAGTAGTAAGGCAATTTTTCACTATCTTTTAAGGGAAACTTTCAAAAACAACAAACATTAGGCCTTAGTTAGGACTTCATAGCTACTGTTTCACTAATTACAAATCACAGCTACACTTTGATTTGCTACGCATTTGTATTCGTTGTATTTTTTTAGTTAGTTTCAGAGAAAAAGAGAAAAAAAATACAAATATAAACTGATTTATATCAATATGAATATATATTATGAGGAGAGAGGCGAGCGATATCGAGAGAGGAAGGAGAGGGGCAAGCGAGATCGAGAGAGGAGGAGAGGGGCGAGCGAGATCGAGAGAGGGAGGGGAGGGGCGAGCAAGATCGAGAGAGGGAGGAGAGGGGCGAGCGAGATCGAGGGAGGAGGAGAGGGGTGAGTGAGATCGAGGGAGGAGGAGAGGGGTGAGCGAGATCAAGAGAGGGAGGAGAGGGGCGAGCGAGGTCAAGAGAGGGAGTGTATTCATTGTATTTTTTTGCTGATTTTGGATTTAAAAAAATACAAATACAGACTGATTTATATACAAATACAATCAATTGATACATAATACAAATACAGTTGAATACAAAATTCTTTTCTCGAATACAATCGATATAAAATATAAATCTCTCACCTATAATTGATTGGATACATTGATACATAATACATTTGACAGAGAGGATGAATTCATATTGTATTCATATGAATATGTTGACATTTTTGCCTTGTTCCCTAATTTTTCAATCTTTTTGGTTTAATGATGCATATTAATCTATAATATAATATCTTTGTTTCTAGTTTCTAGCAAAAAAGAAAAAAAAAGCTTAGATAAATACATAGGGTGGGGATTAGTTTCTATAAATAGGAGGTATCAAGATTCATTAGTTTCATAATTGCTTGCTCAAAGACATGGCAAGTATGAAGAGAGCAATAATATTCATAATATTTTGTTTTCCCATTGCTTATTCTCAAATGGTTATGACACCATTACTTCCATTTAAAAAGCTCCAACTTCCTTCGGGAATAGTAGGCCCTGAAGCCAGCGCTTTTGATCTTTTAGGCAACGGACCATAAACAAGTGTGGCCGATGGCAGAGTACTCAAATACCAAGGCCCACGTATTGGCTTCACCGATTTTGCTACCACATCACCATTAAGGTAAAAAATAAACAATAAAAAATATTCCGCTCCTGTTTACTTGTCATGTTAATTAGTAAAAGTAGTTATTTCTATTTGTCAATTAAAAAAAATAGAAACAATTGATGAGTGATTTATTCTAATTTTATACTTAACTTTAACAGTGTAAGATTACATAACATGTTAATTAAAATCTAATCAGAACTCATAAAAGAGAACTTACTTATTCTTCATATAGCGAAAGCAGAAGAGTACGATGAACCATGGTTGGTATTTACAGTCGATGGTGGTTTTTCACATTATGTTGGAGCAAGAGAAACTCCCTATACTACAACGTAAAATCTAATTGATTGAGGAGAGAATTTAGTATAGCAACTCCATATACCACAACCTACACCCTAATGAATTGAGCAAGTGTAGAATTGTATATTCTCTATATGATGAGCCTTAAATCACCAATTATGGGTGTGTCCGAATTTCGTACAAATACTCTCTATGTTCCTAATTACTTGTCCATCTTTTCTTTTTTAGTTGTCCCTAATTACTTGTCTATTTTGACAAATCAAGAAAGGACAATTTCTTTTTACCTATTATACCATCAATTAATTATTTTGAAAAAGGTGAAACTTCTTGAAAATATTAAGTTTTTAATTCATGCACTTTATGATTAATAGAGGTAAACTAGTAAACTCACTATGTCAATAAATATTTTCTTAATAGGTGTGTCAATTCAAAAGTGGGCAAGTAATTAGGGACTGAGAAAGTATATTGAATTAACATTTATTGAGAAATCAATATCAATATGGTGAAAGGTCAAGTCATAAATGAGAATAAATTAGGCAAATACTCTCTTCGTCTTAAATTAACAATTACTTTACGTATAAATTGTTATCACAAAATAACCATGATATTTATATAGTGTAATTTACTTTCTTTGTGTTTAGGACCAAGGAGGTATGTGATGGCAAAAATGACCCAAATTTACTCATCTCATGTGGAAGACCCCTTGGCCTTGGGTTTTACTACAGAAGTGGTGACCTCTACATAGCTGACATCAATTATGGGCTCTTGGTTGTTGGGCGAAACGGAGGCCCTGCTAGACAACTTGTTACGGGCATAGATGGCAAGCCTTTTACCTTTACAAACACGGTAGACTTCGATCAATTAAATGGAGTCGTCTATTTTACAGATTCGGGACCAATTCCGTGCCTCCAGGTTCATTGTTTATAACTAATCATGTAAATTTACTTTTCTCTTCGTTTCTATTTATATGTCACCATTTATGAATTTCAAGTGCATTAAGAAACTAGGTAAGTTTACTATTTTACCGTTATTTAATTTTTTTTGAAGCCAAGTTTTCAATCAAAAAATACGAATTAATATTAATTAATTTGACCAATGAACACGAATTATTTACTTAGTTTTTCTATGTTGGTCAAATATATATATTTTAAAGGCTAATAACTTATAAGGGTAAAATACGAAGAATATTGTAAGTTATGTATTAATTTTATGAAATGACAAGTATTATGGACCAACTATTTATAGTAAAGATGACATATAAAAAACAGAGTGAGTATATTTAAGTGATTTAATGATGTAAGAGTACATGTTAGTTTATCCATCATTAAGTGTTACTCCCTCCGTTCCTTTTTAGTTATTGTAGTTTCCTTGTTTAGAATCAAACGATATGAATTTTGACTAACATTTTAAGATGTACTTATTTGTTAAATTGATATGAAAAAGGTTCCAACTTATAGTACTTTCCGTATAGGTTTTGAATATCTAAAATTTTATTTTAAAATATCAAATGATCATGAGTGTAATCTAATTTAGCTTTGAAAATTAGTCAAATTGACTGTACAAAAGCGCAACATAACAACTAAAAAGAAACGGATGGAGTAATTAATACTCTATATGCAAACACATGTCATGAATCTATTAACTTGATATAAATATCAGGTGCGATTAAGTTTCTAATATCGTTTACTCAATATGAATTAACCTAGAAAAAGTATATGAATTGATAACCTAGAAAAAGTGAACGGTAAAAAAACAACAGTGAATCGTATAAATCAAGACAAACTTTCTCCATTTAAAAAAAAAATCTAGTCCGACTTCGCATGGAATTTAGTTCTATCTTCTGTTGTTCTTTTTTATATAATTGTTGTTTGGTTTTTATTGATTTATAAATTTATAAATTACGTTGGAAAGAAATTAAAGCTATTTATATAAAATTTGAAAAAAAAATGACTGAGAGATAAATTTGATATCCCAAAAAGAAATATTCAAATTTATTTATAATAATTTTGAGTTATTTTCATGGGAAAATGGTCAAAAATGCCTCTCAATTTCAGTTTATTAGTTGACTATACCCCTGCCGTTAAAACAAAGTTATTTATGCCCTCACCGTACTAATTTCACCATTTATACCCCTCAATTGACAGAAATCCCCAAATTGACTTAAATTAACCAATTTTACTTAAATTACCAATTTTAACCCGATCCAACCCGACCCACTTAATAATATAAACCATTTTTGTCTATCTTGTTTATCTTCATCTTTAATATTGGGTTCCTTTTCAAAAACAACTTGTAAACAATTCATTTGAAAAAATTCATCAAACAATTAGCAAAAACCACCTGCTCCATCCACGAACTCTAGCGAAGAGCGACCGCCGCCAGTCCCCTCCCTTTTCCCCTTTTACGTTTCGCCGCCAGTCCCCTCCCTTTTCCCCTTTTACATTTTCTTCTATTGTATATGTGTTTTTGGCTGCAAATCCGGTGAACAATGACCATGAACTCCGGCGAGGCTCTGCATATCAGCAACCATCACAGCTTCTCTCCCAACGCCATAATCAGAAAATCCATTTCTCGAACCAGTTAACAACACCAACACAGCTCCACGACCGAGCTTCAACCCCATTTTCCGGTGACCCTCTATTTTCTTTCCATTCTTATATTTTATTATGATTTATTTTTTCTTTTACATTTTTCACTCTATGCTTTGTGTTTCAGATTTGGTTAGGGAGTTCAAGCTCCAATAATTTTTCTTTTCATATTTCTTGTTCAAGTTTGTGTATTCTATTACATTTTGTTGTTGATTATTTTAATTTTTGGTTTGATATTATTGTTTTCTGGGCACTGTTCAGTGAATTGGAACTTTTCCGGACAACTTTTTCTTGTTAATTTGTTGATTTGTTATTATGTTGGATTTTTTTATTATTAATTATAAAGATGAAGATTACCAGAAATGAAGATGAACAAAAATGGGTTTATATTATTAGGTGGGTCGGGTTAAAATTGGGTAATTTAAGTAAAATTGGTTTATTTGAGTCAATTTGAGGATTTCCGTCAATTGAGGGGTATAAATGGTGAAATTAGTAATAACAAGGGCATAAATAACTTTGTTTTAACGGCAGGGGTATAGTCAACTAATTAACCAAAATTGAGGGGTATTTTTGACCCTTTGCCCTATTTTCATTCTAAGCATATCCAATAGACTTGATAATTTTTCTTAATTAATTGACACAATTTAAATACTGGAAAATTTCTTAACATAATTTTTCTTTGAGGTTACTCATAAAAATGATTTAAGTATTAGGAAATCCTTTAAAAGGCTACTAAAAACATAAAAAACATGAGAGAAACATTATGGTGTTTCTCTTTTGATATAAGGTTATAGTGGTTTACATGTCACTTTTAAAAATTTAATAATAATGTTAATTGGTGCTAGATCTTAAAAAAAATTCTTCGACTTGATTTGGGTAAGAAGTTAGAGAGGTTGAAAGAACGTATAGAAAAATTCTTGAAAGGAAGCGTTATAATCCAAGTGAAATCCTACTTGGCGCAAATTCGAATTAATTAAACTTTAATGCAGATATTACACACTGAGTGAAAAGTTATAAAATAATAATTGAAGGAATGTATATATGTATCATCTTTCCTTTTGCACAATATATAGTGCATCTTGCAAGTTATTAACAGATGGGTTTAACATATTACAACAAAAGAAATCAATTATTACAATTGCTATGAAAAATTACTTGTAATACTCCAAATTTTAGGACAATATTTACTATGGCTTCTCAAATACATGTATCATTGACCAAAATTCTTACTAATGACCAAATAGAGATTCTCGAAAATTAACTGTTTTTTTTTCTATCAGAAAATTTGACCAACACTACTAAAATATTGTCAAAAAACGACGGCCAAAAGTGACAGACTGCGTCGCTTTTTTGGTCAAAATCGATGGAAAAGCGACACAGTCACTTTCATCGTTTTTTAGCTCGACGCTTTTCAAAAAGCGGCGGATTGCGTCACTAAAAAGCAACGGACAACGTCGTTTTTAAAAAAGCGACGAACTGCGTTGCTTTTAGAGATGGACAACGTCTCTTTTAGCGACGGATTGAGTCGCTTTTTTATTTTTATTTTTTATTTTTTTTAAAAAAAGGTAACGGACTGCGTCGCTTTATTTTAATTTTCATTTTTTTTAATTTCTAAAGGGCGACGCAGTCCGTCACTTTTCTAAAAATTTATTTTTTGAAAATCCCAGAAAAGCGACGGATAAAAGAAAACTGTCCATCACTTTTCTAGAAATTTTATTTTTAAAAACCCAAAAAAGCGACGGACAAAACCACGCTGTCCGTCACTTTTCTGGGTTTTAAAAAAAAATTAAAACCCAAAAAAGCGATGGACTAAACCACGTTGTTCATCGCTTTTTCTGCAATATTTTTGACAGTAGCAGCTCGCAGCTTCTGCTGCCCACCTGCAAATGCAATTCAATTCAATTCTACACTATTCAGCCCAATCAAACACACACAATTATAAACAATCTAAACAAAACATAAAACAACAAACTTAAAATAACATTCAAAAGTATCTAAGTCATAAATTAAAGACTTATAAAGTCTTTTAAAATTTGTTTTAAAATTTCAAAAAGTTCATAAATGTCCAGAGATCTAAACTAGGGAGTGAGATCTACATAATCATCCACACCACTCTTGTCGTCGGTGTCATCGAGAGCCGAAGTAGTAGGTCGACGAGCGATGTTCATCACTTGTTCTTTGATTGTTGAACGGTCTCACTCATGCTTTGTTGTTCAGCTATTATTTTCCGCTCCGACTTTGCTAGTGCCACTGTAAGGTTAGTTATTTGATCTGACATAGCAGCAATCTGAACACCGTCAAGTGCCTCAGCTTGACGTGATGATCCAATACCTTCTAAGCCTGACTGAAGGCGTCTAACATCATTGCGAGAGCCTAGACCATAGCATCTACCCTTGTGTGTCCCCCCTACCACTTTTTCTTTCCAAATCTGAGTGGACAGTTCAGGTGTCAATTGAACCGAACTATCTAGATTCTCAGTGACGTACTTATGAAAGTCATTCTGCATATTAAATATAAGTATTGACATCAATATATATACATATCATAAATATATTCACTATTGATATATATTATTCATATTAAATAACTTACAAAAGTTCGTTCGACCCTTTCCTCCACCCACACATTCGGATTCAACTCATTTTCTTTCTTCCTGACATGAGTCTTTTTGAAAACCTCTGGTTCAATGGGAGTGCGTCCCAATTCTTTTTCCTATAAATAAAAACTAAAATTTATAACGATATATATGTATCAACTAATTATTTATTTAAAAGTTTGAATTAGAACTTACCATCTCTCGTGCAATTGTTCCAACCGTCTTTGCACCTCCGGTGTGCAACAAACCACCTTTAAGACTGCCTCTAGCCATTTTGGTTTGATCTGATATTGCCTTAAACTTGTCAGTGTTCCAATACTGACCCAATTCATCAAAAACATGAGGCAACATCCAACCGGGACATTCACCACTATCCCGAACGCTCTTTAGCCAGCTAGACAGTCTGGCAAATGCCTTCCTCTTAAATGTAGTCCCAATGACCAAATTATACCTCGACTCCCAAGTACACATAGTCTGAAAAAAAATTGAATAACGTTAATTAAATCGATAGTAAAAAAAAGTAGAGTATACTAAACTTAACTAAAAAATATATACCTTAAAGTTATTAAACATTGCCTGACGTATACTGTTTGGAATCTCACTCCAAGAGTGATAAGCTTTTGTATAGAGTCTTCTAACACACTCTTTTAAAGCCCGGGCAGCATCCTTTGCAGGGTGCCACCTGCAAAACACATAATAAATATGTTAGTTCATGAATAATATATTAAAGTATAAGAAATAAATAAAATAAACTAACAAATAGATAACAAAACAAACTTACCATGATCCATCCGGCTCAATCATGATTCTACCAAGTCTGTCCTTCTGGCCAGGAGCTAGAGCAGACATCGTATCATGTGGTGTAGAACTAGGTGCAGTTGTAGACGAAAGTGATACATCAGGATGCACAAAACGCTGAGTCAATGGAGGCGTACTGGCCATAGCATCTGACTGCTCGCTACTAGAATCTCCAAGCCTCATGGCAGATAACTGAGGAGATGTACCTGTGGGAGATCGAGTACCTACCGATAAGGGTCGTGCTCGACAAATAACCTGTAAAGGTAGGTCCTCGTAGCATCATGAAGGTAATGCCTGTGAAGTAGATGAAGCACCGACTGGTCGACGATAATTATGATAATATTACCGAGGATCCGCCGTACCAAACGGAACAGCAAATAAATGAGTATCATGGTTGATGCGCTCTAGCGCAGAAGAAATAGATCTTGCAATATCCTCAGGATCTATCGATCTCCTAGACTTCTTCTTAGCCTGTTTAGTCTGGCCAACTCCATGATGCTCGCGATGTTTATCACTGTCATCGCCTGATGACATCTGTATGCAAATTTACATGTATAATATATATAAAAATCATAAATTAAATAAAATTAGTAAAATACACTTACATATGTATTTCCTGGTATGCTTAACTTTAGTTATATTATGTTGATGGTCCACCTTTGTGCCACTATGTGATGGGTCAAACCACTCACACCGAAACAATACAATCTTCTTATTAGGCCAACCTGAATACCTCACTTCAATAATCTCTTAAATGACACCATAATATTCAATAGTTTGACCAGTACCATCAACATCACCTTGTATATAGACACCGCTATTATTTGTTTTCTTGTTCCTAGATACTTCTTCAGTTTGAAACTTAAAACCATTGACACAATACTTATTCATTGCCAGTACTTGAGATTCAGGTCCAAGGGCTACTTCTTTCACTAATTGCAAATGTTGGACACTTGAGTATTCATCGTAAACCTATGCGATTGTTATTTCAAGTAATATAATTTAAAATAACATGAATATATTATTAAATACTTAGTGATTGCACACTTACATAGTTCCTCAGCCATTTGGAAAATTTTGTATAGATGGCTTCATTACCCCATGTGTTTACGAACAAGCTGATCAGTTTACATTCAAGTATTTCGTTAGTTAATGATCACCTATTAGTATGTAATTTAATAACATATTTTTAACACTTGACATATGATTGAATCTCTGGACAATTAAGCAAAATATGTGTCATAGCTGATTGCATTTCCATATCAGTGAAGCCCCGCTTTCTACGTTTTTTAGATCCTCGATCATTTTGATTAAAAATTGATATCGGTGGAAACAAAAGATCAATATCGCCTTCATCATTGTGATTGGGCCTGTTTCTCCTACATAACACATCATAACCAAAGTAATAAGAATAAAAATCACATGTTTCTCTCCCAATATGACCTTGAATAAATGATCCTTCGATCCTTCCCCTTTGCTTAATCGTTTATTTCGAACTACCAATTTTTCTGCATGCATATATGTATATATATGTTAATATATAAAATACTTGGCGAATATATATAACTTAGTGAATATTTCAAATGCATACCTCTCAAATGGATACATCCATCTTGTTTGAACCGGACCTTCGAGGCGGGCCTCTTGTACAAGGTGAATTGGAAGATGCTCCATCACATCAAAAAAACCACATGGAAATATCTTCTCCAACTTAGTAGTAGTCACAAGAAGATTTTCCTCCATCCTATCTAAACTACTCTCCAACAACTTTCTAGAACACAAATCTTTGAAAAAAAGACTTATCTCTGTGATTGGTTTCCATATCCTTTCGGGTAGATGGCTAAAAGCGATATGAATTAAAGTTTCCATGAACATATGACAATCATGACTTTTCATACCTATCAATTTTTCTTCATTCATATCTACCCGCTTTCCTAAATTCGAAGCATAGCCCTCTGGCATCCTCAAATTTTTAACTCACTCAATAATTTCACGTTTCTCATCCAATGTGAATGAAAAGCTGGCTTTGGGCTTAACTATTTTACCATTCTGTAATTCCTGCAGCCATAACTCTTTTTCCCTACAATATTCCTTTATGTCATTCTAGCTTTTGGATTGTCTTTTGTCTTACCCTTAACATCCATCACTGTGTTAAACAAATTGTCAAAGTAATTTTTTTCAATGTGCATCACATCTAGATTATGTCGTAGCAGATTGTCCTTCCAATATGGCAACTCCCAAAATATGCTTTGTTTGATCCAATTATGTTCAACACCATATCCAGGAAGTCTAGAAGGTGAAGCTTCTGTAACTTTAGGTAATTGGGAAATTCTCTCCCAAATTTGATGCCCTGTGAGTAATGGAGGTGGGGGGTCACTTTCAACCTTATTTTTCCTAAATGCATTTTTCATCTTTCTAAACTCATGGTCCATTGGGAAGAACTGGCGATGACAATAGAACCATGTATTTTTTCTGCCATGCTTTAAAGTGAATGCCTTACTATTTTCCATGCAATACGGACATGCTAGCTTTCCAGCTGTCATCCAACCAGACAACATCCCGTAGGTAAGAAAATCATTAATAGTCCACATTAAAGAAGCACGCATGATAAAATTCTGCTTAGTTGATATATCATAAATCAAAACGCCTTCAAACCACAATTGTTTGAGCTCATCTATCAATGGTTGTAGATAGACATCAATCAAACTTTTTGGATTCCGGGGACCTGGAATAACACAACTTAGAAAGATGTAGGGACTGGTCATGCACATTTCAGGAGGAAGATTATACGGAGTAAGAAATACCGGCCAACATGAATAAGGCGAAGCATTATTAGTGAATGGTGTGAAGCCATCTGAACACAACCCCAATCTAACATTTCTTGGTTCACTAGCAAAATCAGGATATGAATTATCAAAATGCTTCCATGCTTCACCATCAGATGGATGAGACAAGACACCCCGTGACCTTCTATATTCACGATGCCATCTCATATGTGGGGCAGACCTCATTGATGCATACAACCTCTTTAACCTAGGAATGAGAGGTAGATAATGCATCACCTGAACTGGGACCATCTTTCCAGCCGGAGTCCTCTTATAACGAGTATGTCCACAAAACTTACAATTTTCTAATTCACTATCAGTCTTGTAAAACAACATGCATCCATTAACACAACAATGAATTCTATCATACGTCAATCCTAACTTAGACATCAAACGCTTTGCCTGATAGAAGTTCTTTGGTATGTTAAACTCCGGATTAACTAGTTCACCCAAAAGATCAACCATTGAGTCCATAGCAGCATTAGGAACATTCCAATCTGATTTAATATTCATAAAAATAACCGCAACTGACAAGGCAAAATGCGGACTCCCTTCACATAGTGGACGACTAGACTCTTCTAATTGATCATAAAAGCGTCTTGCTTTTTCATTAGGAGCTTCATCAAAATATTGTTCCGGTTCCATCCCACCTTGAACCCCGAAAATATCATTGATCATTTCATGAACCCTATCATGTTCAACTCTAACTTGTTCAACCCTAATTTGGCCATGTGGTGCAACCATATTATATACATCAACATGCATCGAATTATAAAAGATACCATCCAATCCATCACTTTCTTCATGATCAATCCATACAAAATATCTAGGCTTAAATCCATTACGGTACAAATGAACCATAACTCTATCTGGTTTAAAAAATTTTAAGCACTTACATGCACTACAAGGACACCTAACCAATCCATTAATCTTGAAAATGTCAAGTGTCATTGTATGTTCAATAAAATTTCTAACACCGTCAATAAACTCAGGTTTCAAATTAGCACCAGTTTCATTATGCATATTACATCCACAAACGATGATCCATCTACAAAAATATAGATATTCAATTATATTATAAATAAAATTTAATAATAATTTTACTAGTAGTAGTCCTAAAACTAGTTTAGTATCAACAAAACCACATTATTTAATTTAACTTATTTAAACAACTTAACAACTTGAATTAGTTTAGTTTTGACTTAATTCCAACAACTAAATCCATCAGCAAAACCACATTATTTAATTTAACTTATTTAAACAACTTAACAACTTTATAACTTGAACTAGTTTAGTTTTGACTTAATTCCAACAAATAAATCCATCAACAAAACCACATTATTCAATTTAACTTTTTTAAAAAACTTAACAACTTTAACTAGTTTAGTTTTGACTTAATTCCAACAACTAAATCCAACAACAAAACCACATTTTTAAATTTATCTTATTTAAATTTAAAGCTAAGTGTCAACACTAGATGGACACAAATCGATATTGCAAGAAAATCAATTTTGTCATCAATAGGATCAACTAGTGTTGGTAATCATGCTTAACAAATATATTATTTTTAAATTTAAAGCTAAGTGTCAACACTAGATGAACACAAATCGATCTTGCAAGAAAATCAATTTTGTCATCAATAGGATCAACTAGTGTTGGTACTTATGCTTAACAAACAATCGATGGATACAAAAATATTATCATAAAATTAAAGCTAAATATCAATACTAGATGGACATAAATACATTATTAAAAACAATTGTACTTGAACTTTAGAAATTTAGAAGCACCAACCTTATCTCCTACTTTGACGAAAGAAGCAATATAGTCTTGTATCAACTTTTTTAGATGTTGAGCTTCCTCAGTTGCCTAGCACGAAAAGTTCTAAAATTAGTTAAATTTCAAGTTCAAGTTCTAATTTCAAGTTCAAGTTCTAATTCTAAGTTCAAGTTCTAATTTCAAGTTCAAGTTCTAATTCTAAGTTCAAGTTCTAATTTCAAGTTCAAGTTCTAATTCTAAGTTCAAGTTCTAATTTCAAGTTCAAGTTCTAA
>NC_064285.1:23481418-23486884 GCF_019186545.1 Solanum stenotomum | reverse complement strand
AGGATCAATTTAAAGCATTAATTAGGACATATTTTACATTGGATTCAGTAAGGTAAAAAGAATGTTAGGAGCAGATTTAAAAATAACGGGTTGGTTCTCAATCAAGACTGAACTTGATAAACAATCACTGATACAGACAGTCAAGAATTCACAAATTATTCCAAACCTCAAGATGAACACCAACATAGGCGAATATTTCAACATAAACAAATACCATAGCATGCTAGATAATTGATTATAAAGTAAGGGTCACACACACATAATTTCCAAGAACAGGCAGCCCACACATATAGTAAGAATTCGAAATCTAAAATGAAAAGGTGCAACTATCTCACATTTTACAATATTCCCAGTGACATGGTTAAAATTAAAGTAAAGGAATTTGTACATGGGATGGATCAGTTAAGATCCGTCTTAAGCAATCCAAATTATGCAAAGTAATTGCCGTTTTCCCCGGAGAAACAGGCGACTGGTGGCGCTCGAGCTGTTGGCGTTCGCTGGTGTTGTTGTTGCTCACCGGCGCTGGAGCTTCGCAATGGCTCGTTGGCCGGAGTTGCTGGTCACGCTGGCACTGCTGCTTCGACGTGGAATCTCTGGTGGATGCTCGCTGATCGGAGGTCGCCTACCGGAGTTGCTACCTGCGCTAGCTCGCCTGGCTGCTAGTTGTTGTTGCTCGCCGGTTAGAGCTATTGGTTATCGTCGATGGAGGAGAAGAGAGAAAGAGGCGACGGGAAGGGGAGGAGAAGAGAGGACGACACCGGGGCTGCTGGTCACACCTGCTGCTTCTCGCCGAAAATGGACGGAGAATGAGAGAGAGGAAGAGGCAGGGCGGCGGTAAGGAGAAAGAGATGAAGAATGAATTAATACGAATAAAAAAAACCATCTTCAAAAAGACTGGACTGACTTAGTTAATAACACTACTAAAAAAAAGACTTGTTCATTCTAATAACACTACTAAACAATGTTAAAACTCGACTGACTTTGTTAGGTTGTCAGTGATTTTAAAGAAAGAAAACCAACACAATTTGGTCGGTTATTTTTCACACAAAAATACATAACACTCTTAAAAAGAAATTATTATTTTTTAAAAAGAATAATTTTTTGTTAATTTTTAATTTTTTAACTAAAATTAAATGACACATGTCGATTTAAAATAAGAAGTTGCAATTGAAGAATATGTATAAAAATAAATAAATCATAAAAATAGTAATTCGTGTTAAAATGGAACATAAAAAATGGAGTTCAAGGGATAAAATGGAACAAGGCTAAGATAAAGTGCCAAAATGAAAAATGTGGACAAGTTAGAGGGGTTGTATATGTGTTTGGCCATATATATAATTTAACTACACATCAACAAAAGTTTAATTTAATAAATTTAATTTATCGATCAAGTTAATTTTATAAATTTAAATTATATACCTTCTAATTATATAAATTTAATTTTATTGATCAACAAAAGTTTATCAATATCAAATTTAATATATAAATCTCCTTGAATTGATCATCGGTATTTCTTTAATTGATATTGTATTTCATATCTGAACCACTAGTATATAAGACTTGATTTGTTAAACTACTCGAGGAATATATATATAATTAATCAACGTATTTCATACTCCGATGAAGTATCCTTTACATGTCATCATAATTAGGAGGTGATCACTACACTTGACATCTATTCAAGATCGAACGTATCTAATAATACTATATCGCATTTCATACTGGAATGGATTATATGTTAGCTCTTCACCTCTACTACATCATGACATGAGATATTAAGTTTATGATTAGACGACGGACTGATAGGATTTGTACATTACTCTATAAATATAAGTATAATTACCTCTTATTTCATATCAACGTAGTTTCATACTCTGAATATGGATTATAGATATTTTTTTTATTTATTTCACAAATTCTAACATTTTATTTGTAAAAGTATACAAAATTGTTACACTTTTTGAACAATTAATAGTAGGTGTAAAATGAAATTTTAATACTATGCACAATAGCAAAATTATGATTAATAGGAATATTTTAAACATACCGACATCCGAATGTCGCTTTTATTAAAAGTAATTAGATATAATAAAAAATACCGACCTCATGAGGTCGGTATCACATTAAATTTTAAGATAAATAAAAAGTAATCATGTTAATTAAATAATATTGACATCGGGAGGTTGGTATTTTATATTAAATTATTTTTTAACTTTTATAAAACCATCATTCGGAGGACGATTTATTTAAAGTTAATTGAAAATATTAATTTATTACATACTATTTAATTTTACCGACATCTGGAAGTTGGTATTATAATTTTTTTTGTTTTTTATTTTACACAAAACCATTCTCCGGAAGATGATTTAAATTAAATTAAATCAAAATATTTCTCAGTTTTGTTTTTTATATGGAGAAATGAGGAAAATCGCGTTTGCTAGTGCAGATATTTTTAAAAAAGCGACGGACAACGTCTCTATGTCCGTCGCTTTTTTAAAAAAATGTTTGACCAACATTTTGACCAAAAAGCGATAGACTAAGAGACATTGTCCGTCGCTTTCTTAAAATATTTGACCAGATATTTTGACCAAGAAGCGACGGACATAAAGATGTTGTCCGTCGCTTATTTAAAAAATAATTAAATAATTAAAATTAATAAAAAGCGACGGTCGGCGTGACTTTTTTTAAGTTAATAAATAATTATTTTTTATAAAAAGCGAGGACTGCATCACTATCTAAATAAAATAATTAATTAGCAAAAATACGCAAAAAAAGCGACGGACTAAGCAATGCCGTCCGTCGCTTTTAAAAAATATTTTTTAAAAATATTTTAATTAAAAAGCGACAGACTAAGAGACGTTGTCCGTCGCTTTTTAAAAATGTTTGACTAGATATTTTGACCAAAAAGAGACGGACCAAGAGATGCCGTCCGTCGCTTTTTTTTAAAACTAATTGATAAAATAAAATAAATTAAAACGATGACAGCGTGGTTATTGTTTAATTTATAAATAATTATTTTTAATAAAAAGCGACGGACGACGTCTTTATATATATTAAATAAATTATTATTAATTATATATATATTTAGCGCAGAAATCCATAAAAAAAGTGACGGACTAAGAGATGCAGTCTGTCGCTTTTTGTAAAATAATTTTAAAAATAATTATGTTAATTAAAAAGCGACGGATGACATCTCTTAGTCCGTCACTTTTTTGGAGCGACGTTGTCCGTCGCTTTTTCTTCCGTCGTTTTTTAGCAGTTTTTTAGTAGTGCAAATGGTCATTCTGTTTAATTATTCAAATTTACTATCACCATCTTCCTATCTGTTACATTTATTCTGAGTGATAAAGATTGAATCTTTAAAATCCCCACCAACTCCAATTACAANCCTCGTGGGATCGATCCCAACCTAGAAGTTGGGTTCTTTACTTGATAACGATCGCTTATACTTCTGTAAGGAGGTGTAATTTGAGCGTATCAACCATGGTTAGATATTACGGAAAATATCATTTTTCTCCTAACTGAGATTTGGAAGAAAAAAAAAGGCTTCCTTTTCCTAATCTTATTCGGTCATATACATACTGTTTAGGCAGAATTTCATAATTTCCTAATTTGACATTGTTTATGCAAAACAAATTCTCCCTTTAAGCTCTTTTTTTTCGATTTTGACTTCATACGTTAACTAGGATAGTGTAAATCTAATGCTCTATAAATTATGCCGTTCAAACCTCTCAATCATTATAATCATTCAAATCTCCTCTTAATAATATTCTCAACAAAAATTAATCAAAATCTCTTGTTCAAATATATTTTTATCATCATGTCTTCTTCAACAAAGTTCTTAACTCTAAAGACTTGCGATGGTAAGGAATTTGTACTCAAAGAGGCGATAGCCATAAGGTCACAAACTATCAAGAATATGGTTGAAAATGATTATGTTTCAAATGCCATTCCTCTGCCAAATGTTCATAGCAAAACAATGACCAAAGTGATCGAATACTGGAAGAAACATTTGGAGGATGGCGTCTCCAAAGACATGTTGATGGATTTTGACAAGGCTTTTGTGAATGTGCACCACTCAATTTTGCATCTCTTATCATAACTGCTAATTTTCTTAACGATAAGGAGATATGGGATATGATTGTCAAGAAGTTGCCGATAGGATCACTACTAAAAATCTGCCAAAAAACGACGGACAGAAAAGCGAAAGACTGCGTCGCTCTAAAAAGCAACGCCATTTTGCCACACTGTCCGTCGCTTTTTAATAAAAATAATTATTTTTAAAATTATTTTACAAAAAATGATGGATGGCATCTCTTAGTCCGTCGCTTTTTTTTGCGGATTTTTGCGCTAAATATATACTCCCTCCGTCCCTATTTACTTGTCCATATTTCCTTTTTTGGTTGTCCCTATTTAGTTGTCCATTTTGACAAATCAAGAAAGGACAACAAATTTTTTCCTATTATACCCTTATTTACACTTCTTGAAAATTGTAAAAGTGTATGTTGTTTCCCTCCAATTTATTTCACTTTAATTC
The DNA here is from genome assembly GCF_019186545.1 of Solanum stenotomum. Taxonomy (NCBI): domain Eukaryota; kingdom Viridiplantae; phylum Streptophyta; class Magnoliopsida; order Solanales; family Solanaceae; genus Solanum; species Solanum stenotomum. The sequence continues at coordinate 23,482,347 of NC_064285.1, read as the reverse complement.
AAATAAGTGGTTGTAATTTTGAAGTGAAAAGTTGTCATAAGGGTAAAATTGTAATTTCACTGTGCTAATAATTGTTGCCTTAATCTGTGTGCCATTTCTAAAGTGGACAACTAAAAAGGGACGGAGGGAGTATATAACTAATAATTATTTATTTAATATATATAGAGACGCCGTCCGTTGCTTTTTAATAAAAATAATTATTTATAAATTAAACAATAACCACGCTGTCTGTCGTTTTTAATTTATTTTATTTTCTTAATTAGTTTATTTTAAAAGCGACGGACGACATCTCTTAGTCCGTCGCTTTTTGGTCAAAATATCAAGTCAAACATTTTTAAAAAGTGACAGATAGCGTCTCTTAGTCCGTTGCTTTTTAGTCAAAATTTTGGTCAAATATTTTTTAAAAAGCAACGGACAAAGAGACATTGTCCGTCGCTTTTTTAAAATTATGTTGAACCAAAAAACGGGTTTTCCCCCCATTTTCCTATCTCTCTTTCTCTATCTTCTTTATTCTCTCCCTACTCTCTAAAACCTAACGGTTGCGCCGCCGCCACTGCCCCACGCCACCCCACGCCGTCGTAGCCCTTCTCTCCTTGAGCATTAGTCTCGTTGCTGCCTTCCCCCGTCGGCACCGCCATCCGTCGTCCCCACTACCTCTTTTCCTTAGCTTGTTAAGGTTAGGGTTTAATTTTAGTTTTTTTCAATTATAATAATATTTGATTTGTTATAAATTAGTATATTGTTTTAGTTTGATGAATTGTGTTATTCAAATGTTAATTTATATATTTGATTATTGTTAGTTAGGTAGAGAATTGGGGATTTTTGATTTTAGTGTTTTCTTCTAAATTGGGTTTTTTTAAATATGATTGGGAATTGAGTATTATAAGATAGAACTAACAATTAATTAGAAGTTAGAAGTACGATTAGTT
>NC_064285.1:23480369-23481318 GCF_019186545.1 Solanum stenotomum | reverse complement strand
CCTAATATATATTCATATTGATACAAATTAGTTTATATTTGTATTTTTTTCTCTTTTTTCTGAAACTAACTAAAAAAATACAACGAATGCAAATGCGTAGCAAATCAAAGTGTAGCTGTGAATTGTAATTAGTGAAACTGTAGCTATGAAGTCCTAATTAAGGCCTAATGTTTGTTAATTTTTTGAAAGTTTCCGTTAAAAGATAGTGACAACTTGCCTTACTACATAGTAGGTACTACAACTTTCGTTAGCAGTAGTTAACATTTTTAACCATACAAAAAGAGTTCCTTTCATTATGTGCTTCCAACTTTCTTACCACAAAGAAAGGAGGAATTGCCTAAACACCCCAAAAGAGTCCACAACTGCTAAATTTGCCCCCTCCCTAAACTCTATTCTACACACTTAACTCTAAGGTTTAATTACACTAAACTCTATTCTATACCTCTTCTACATTTTAAAATTAAATTCTTATACCTTCTATATTATATTAGTATATACCAGTATACGTACTCGCGCGTTGTGCGGTTAGTTGATAAATGTAATCATAAATATTGATTTATTGATAATCTTAAAATTTAACTTGTTATAAAGATAATATTGTTTAGAGAATGTTAATTTGCAAATTGATATATTATAATGAAATATTTATGTAAATGAATCAGTATATAAGCTTAGTTCATTGTCTAAATTTGACAATAATAATATAAAATTAACTTTCTATTACCATTGCTATCGAAGAAATAGAGACAAAATTGAGAAGTTCTTAGCATCAACAGATAATGACTAAGCACTTGATTTTGAGATTTTTTCATGTTATCTCTACTTTTGTTTATAAAAAAAAAATTAAAATTCAAGTTATCACTAATGTAAAACAAAAAACCATAATTATCTAAATCGTAATTCTAATTATGTCTTACATTATCATGCTATTATTAAAGAACATTTGAAA
>NC_064285.1:23449858-23478237 GCF_019186545.1 Solanum stenotomum | reverse complement strand
TGAGATGTTTGAATTTGGTTGAAGATCTTGGTGGAATTTTGGAGAGGGCTTAGAGAGTGTTTTTGAAGTTAAAAAAAATGACTAAGTATGGGACATTTATAAAAAACGTCCCAAACCCGCCTAAAAAAAAAGCTCACTGGAAATTGCAAATCTGCACAGACAGGTTTTACGAAAATGGTCATAACTCCCTTATCCTAACTCGGAATGAGGTGAAACCAAGTGCGTTGGAAAGATAACTCAAAGAGCTTTAATTTAATAGGTTGTGGACCTTCCAGTTCCTTTTATGCTAAGAGATATGCCCCTTTAAAGTTGACCCTCCAAATCGCATTTTTTGCGATTTTTGAATTTTGATACGGTTGCTCTAAAATTCGGGTTAGACCCATCTCCCACTCAATTTGACCCCATGAATAAGAATATGAAGTCGAATTTCCGAAATCATGCACGGATTTTGAGATATATGGAAATTACAATTATAGGTGTTTCCGAAGCACATTTTCGGGCATTTTTGTGGTCGTTTCAGTTGTCAAATTAATCTTTAGAACAACTAAATATGAATCATAATAACTAATTTTAATACTAAATAATTCAAAAATGTCTAGAACTCATCACATAGAAAATAATTCAAAGCAGTTATAATTTCTTGAAATCATCACATAGAAAATCCAAATGAAGGATCAAAATGGAAAAATATTCTAAAAGCAGTCTTCAAGATTAACAATTAAATTAATTTGAAATATGAATAATGTCTCAACAATTCAATTATTTTGAAATTGAGGAAGTATGATTTATAGTATCTATTTTTTCGTTATTTTAAAATACATAACATACTAAAACGAAAATAAATAAATAAAAACAAAGAAATTACTAAATATAAATAGAATGAAAAAAGTTATAGCAGAAGGACAAAATCGGTCAATTGACTGATTATTCACTCTTTTATTATATATAAATATAATAGAAGATTATTATTTATTACTTATCATAGAATAGAACATAAACTAGGTCTCTTATTTATTTTTATGTAGTAATATAATAAAAAGGGACTTGGAGACCTTTATAGTTAGGTTCTAAAGCAAAAGTGCTTGGACTTCCTTAGCACTTTAGCTCCTTAGTGTTAGTAAATTCTGATAAATGGCACTTAACAATTACTCATAAGTCTTGCAGGCAAAGAAATCCAATAAGGAAAGGATCCAAGCGAACAACACCAAAATGGACAGAGATGTATTCTGATCCTTACAAATACTACAAAAAGGAAAGGCATAATCAAAGGGATTGCGAATCAATAACATATGGCCTAAAACTGACAGCAACTCAATCAAGCTAATCTTGATTGATAGGACGAGATCAAGAAATCATAAATCAAGCCAAGAATAGAGCCAAGTCACCAAGAGAAGGAATGAAATCAGATCAAGCCAAGAGTCAAGATAAATCTTCCAGCCAAGCACATAATCAAGCCATACCAGTCAAGAAAGAAGAAATGCGATTTACCATGCACATATCTAATATGGATATGGATCAGCAAATCACCTCAATCAAGGGATTCCACAAATCCCTGATTGAAACATAACACCCTTGGGTTTTCCTTACAAGAGCACAAGTCTATTCATATATATACCTCCCTCAGACTTAGGTGTGAAGGACGCAACTTCACTTGAGCTTATAGTGCAATCTTTTTTCATCTTTCATAAATCTTTACAATCACGTGAGTGAAACAATTGAAAAGAAAAGAGAAAGAAAGATTATGAGGGTAGGTTTACAAGTAGAGGAAGTGTCAAGGTAGAACATCCAATTTGCATATCAGACAGGATTAATTTACAGAACCCTGTAACATCCGAAGTTCATTTAAAAGCTCTAAAGGAAACCCTTGAAACCCAAAGGGACTAGACGTAGGCACCACATCAGTGTTTCGAATCAGTATAAAAACTTTTTGTGTTTATACTTACTGCATATTATTATTACGGTTTATCTACTCTACTAACATGCAGGTGAGTCAGTTGGCCAATACAAGAAGTCGACTGAAGAAAATTTTAATTCACCCCCTCTTGACTTTCAATTGGTATCAGAGCAGGTCTCACCATTAAAGTGTTTAACCACACGTGAGCAAAGATCTGATGGCACACTATCAGATTTCTGGTGCTCTACTTCAAGATTGACATTCTTCCCACCGACCACCATACTTCAATGGACAACATTACTCTCACTGGAAAGACAAATTCAAAATCTTTGTCTCTTCAAATGATCATCTAGCATAGATAGTGATCAAGAAGGGCCAAAAGCCTATTTCTCGACTGACTGAAAAAGATGGCACTGAAAAATCATTTGATACTGAATCATTCGATATCACAAAGGAACAACAAGAGGTAATTCAAACAAATGCTAGAGCTATAAGTTTGTTATATTGTGCAGTGAGTGGAGCTGAATATGACAAGATATCAACATTTGAAACTGCGAAAGAAATATGGGACAAACTAGAAGTGACTTATAAAGGAACCACTAAGGTAAATGAAGCTCGGATTAGTTCACTTGTAAATGAATATGAATTGTTCAAGATGGCCGAAGATGAAAATGTTGAAGCCATGTTCTCGAGATTCAGTAAAATTATCTACAAACTCAAATCACTTGGAATGGTGTATTCAAATGGACTACAAGTCAGAAAACTTGTTAGAAGTCTTCCCAAAGCTTGGGAAACTAAAGCTGTCATTCTTGAAGATGGAGATCTGCAGAAAATGACATACGATAAACTTCGAGGTAACTTAATGGCCTATGAACAAAATCATATTAACAGGTACAACAAAGATGATAAAAAAAAGACAATGGCATTTACAGCCGAGACATCTGGAGTTGAAGAAGAAACTGATGAATATCAAGATAAAGGAATGACTTTTATAAATCGGGGAGTAAGACAAATGCTTAGACAGAGAAGACAGAGACCTCAACAGGATCTAAAAATAATGAGTTCAAGAGAAATAATGATCGATGCTATTACTGTGGGAAATCTGGACACATCTAGCAAAATAGTTCGAAACGAAGAAGAAGAAATAATCGAAGAAATGAAGATCCAAAAAGCCTTGGAGCGTGGGATCAATGAGAAACACCGATGATGATCAAGATGAATTTGCCAACCTATGTTTCATGGCACTAGGTGAAACAAGTGAGGTAAGACCTTATAATTGTTTAAATTGTAATGACTTACAAAACTCCTTGGACATGGTTGCTGAAGAATTACAGAAGGTTATTGACGAATACAATAAAATTGCTTAAGAAAAAAAGGATTGATAGATTCTTCTTGAAGCAAGTCAAATTGATGTCGATTTACTAACAGAAGAATTGGAGGAAGTAAAAATGCAGCTGAATAGCATAAAAAAATCTCCCAATCATAGTTCTGTCAAATCTAACAGAACTATTGGTTATAGAAGAAATTCTCCTAATCATAGTTCCAACAGATCAAATAGATCTCTTAGTAACTCTCATATTCCTAAAGCTTTGTTAAAATTACTTGCTACACTTATGGTGATCTTGGTCACAAATCTTTTAACTGTAGAAAATATTCTTCTGGAAAATAGATCTCGAGACCAAAAGTTACTCATCATCAAGGACCCAAAAATACTTGGGTAACTAAAAGAAACTAATCTTATTGTTTTCCAGGAGCAATCCAAGAAAACCTACAAAAAGGGAATGTGGGTACTTGACAGTGGATGCTCCAGACATATGTGCGGAAAGAAGGAAAATTTCAAAACTATTAGAAGAATCGATGGAGGATGTGTTAGATTTGGAGACAATCCTAAAGGGGAAGTAACCGGAGTTGGAACTATCACTCGCAGGTCATCATGTGATCTAGACGAAGTGTATTTGGTAGAGGGACTAAACTATAATCTCCTCTGCATTAATCAACTATGTGACGCTGGATTTCTAGTAACCTTCAGTACAACTAGCCGCATTATCAAACATCTTGAGAAAAAGCTCACCCTCATTGGAGATCGAGTTAATAATATGTATGTCTTAAATAATTTTGGTTTTCCATCTCTTACATGTCTTACTGTAGTCTCAAGTGATCCTTGGCTATGACATCGAAAGCTTGGACATGCAAGCATGCATGCCCTCGAGAAACTATCAACCCTTGAACTGGTCATTGGTCTGCCAAAATTAAAATTTGAGAAAAATCACATTTGTGACACATGTCAATTGGGTAAGCAGACTTGTTCATCTTTTAAAACAAAAGACATTGTAAGTACATCTATACCCATTCAACTTCTTCACATGGATTTGTTTAGTCCTACTTGAACTGCCAACATTGGAGGTAAACAATATCCATTTGTAATTGTTGATGACTTCTCAAGGCTTACATGGGTAATTTTTTTCACTCATAAAAATGAAGCTTTTTCTAACTTTGAAGTATTTTGTAGAAAAGTTCAAAGAGAAGTAGGTTACTTCATTACAATTACTCACAGTGATTATGGTGGTGACTTCGAAAATAAAGTTTTTGAAGAATTCTGCGCTGAAAATGGTTTTTCTCAAAACTTCTCTTCACCTAGATCACCTCAGCAAAATGGAGTGGTAGAAAGGAAAAATCATTCACTACAAGATACAACAAGAACAATGCTACTTGATCGAAGTCTTTCTGATCATTTTTGGGCAGAAGCAGTAAGTACTGCTTGTCACATTCTTAACATGTGTCTCATCAGGCCTATATTAAAGAAGACTCCTTATGAATTCTGGAGAGGAAAGAAACCTAATATCAACTATTTTCATCCTTTTGGATGCAAATGTTTCATCCACAATAATGGTAAGAACAATCTTGGAAAATTTGACCCAAGAAGTGNCGAAGTGTATTTGGTAGAGGGAATAAACCATAATATCCTCAGCATTAGTCAACTATGCGACACTGGATTTCTAGTAACTTCAGTACATCTAGCCGCATCATCAAACATCTTGAGAAAAAGCTCACCCTCATTGGAGATCGAGTTAATAATATGTATGTCTTAAATAATGTTGGTTTTCCATCTCTTACATGTCTTACTGCAGTCTCAAATGATCCTTGGCTATGGCATCAAAAGCTTGGACATGCAAGCATGCATGCCCTCGAGAAACTATCAAGCCTTGAACTGGTCATTGGTCTGCCAAAATTAAAGTTTGAGAAAAATAACATTTGTGACACATGTCAATTGGGTAAGCAGACTTGTTCATCTTTTAAAACAAAAGACATTGTAAGTACATCTATACCCATTCAACTTCTTCACATGGATTTGTTTAGTCCTACTCGAACTGCCATCATTGGAGGTAAACAATATGCATTTGTAATTGTTGACGACTTGTCAAGGCTTACATGGGTAATTTTTCTCACTCATAAAAATGAAGCTTTTGCTAACTTTGAAGTATTTTGTAGAAAAGTTCAAAGAGAAGTAGGTTACTTCATTACAACTACTCACAGTGATTATGGTGGTGACTTCGAAAATAAAGTTTTTGAAAAATTCTGTGCTGAAAATGGTTTTTTCTCAAAATTTCTCTTCACCTAGATCACTTCAGCAAAATGGAGTGGTAGAAAGGAAAAATCATTCACTACAAGATACAACAAGAACAATGCTACTCGATCGAAGTCTTTCTGATCATTTTTGGGCAGAAGCAATAAGTACTGCTAGTCACATTCTTAACATGTGTCTCATCAAGCCTATATTAAAGAAGACTCCTTATGAACTCTGGAGAGGAAAGAAACCTAACATCAACTATTTTCATCCTTTTGGATGCAAATGTTACATCCACAATAATGGTAAGAACAATCTTGAAAAATATGACCCAAGAAGTGACGAAGGTATTTTTCTAGGCTATGCACCTATTGGCAGGGCCTTTCAATTCTTCAATAAAAGAACTTTAAGTGTTGAAGAATTCGTCCATGTGATATTTGATGACACTAATCCAGGAATACAGGAAAGTGAAGCAGGCGAGGATGAAATTGAGTCATCCAAACCAGCAGAAGACATTCCAAAAGTGTCCATTAAAAATCTCACTGAAGAGCCAGCTACTGCAGAAGTGGAGTCGACTACCCCAACTGACAAAGTCAACATTCCCAGGGAATGGAGACACAATGCCAGCTATCCTTAAAACTTCATTCTGGGAAAACCAGATGACAAAATCCAAACAAGATCTTCCCCAAGAAACAAGCTTCATTGGCTCTCATATCTCAAATGGAACCAAAATGAATTAATGAAGCAATGGAAGATGAGTCTTGGATACAAGCAATGAAATAAGAACTTGATAAGTTCGAAAAGAATCAAGTGTGGACTCTTATTGAAAGACCCAAGAACTGTTTTGTGTAGGAACCAAGTGGGTATTTTGCAACAAATTAGATGAAAATGGAAAGGTTATCCGAAATAAATCCAGGTTAGTAGCTCAAGATTACTCACATCAAGAAGGAGTCGACTACGATGAAACCTTTGCTCTTGTGTCAAGGTTGGAATCTATTCGAATTCTTTTAGCGTTTGCTTCTTTCAATCATTTCAAATAGATGTTAAAAGCACCTTTTTAAATGGTTTTACTAAAGAAGAATTTTTGTTAAACAACCTCTCGTTTTTGAAAATCCCTCTTGTCCTGATTATGTTTTTAAATTAGCAAAAGCTTTCTACGGTCTACCCAAAAGCTTGGTATGAAAGATTGACCACTTTTCTTATAAAAAATGATTTTCAAAGAGGGAAAATTGATACAACTCTGTTTACAAAAAATTCTGATTCTTGCATTCTTATTGTTCAAATTTACGTTGATGATATTATATTTGGAAGCTCTAATCTTTCTCTTTGTGGGAATTTTACAAATCTCATGAAAGGTGAATTTAAAATGAGTCTAAAGGGCGAGCTCTCATTTTTTCTCGGTTTTCAAATTAAGCAGTCAGAAAAAAGAATTTTTATAAATCAAGGTAAGTATGCAAAAGAGTTGATCAAAAAGTTTGGAACAGAAAAGGGTAAAGCCTTTGGAACTCCCATGAGTCCCTCCACTTGTCTAGAATATGATACAATAGGAGAAGCAGTTGACGAAAAAATTTATCTAGGAATGATTGGGTCTCTATTATATCTCATTGCTGGTCAACTAGACATCATGTTCAGTGTCTGCAAATGCGCACGATTTTAATCCGCTACAAAGGAATCACATCTCACCATTGTGAAACGAATTATTCGATATCTCATTGGAACCTGATATGGGTTTATGGTATCCTTTTTCTGAAAGTTTTGATTTAATTGGATATTCAGATGCTGGCTTTGCATGTTATAAAAATGACAGAAAATCCACCAGTGGAACATGCCAGTTTTTGGGAAAATCCCTTATTTCCTGGCACAGTAAGAAGCAGACTTCCGTTACTCTCTCAACTACTGAATCTAAATATCAGTCGGAAGTTGTGGCACTCAACTACTTTGGATGATGCACCAACTCTTGGACTATGATCTATCCTTTGAGGGAGTACCCATTTTTTGTGATAATACCAATGCTATTAGTCTATGTAAATATACTATGCATCATTCCAAGGCTAAGCATATAGCTATAAAGCATCATTTTATTCGTGATCATGTTGAAAATGGTGATTTTATGCTTGAATTTGTTGATTATGAAAATTAGTTAGCCGATATTTTTACAAAACCTTTGTTTGAAGAAATTTTTTGTTTCCTTTGGAATTGCCTTGGTATTTGTCAGGACCCGAGCCTACACCTCGGACGTGACACGGCGTACAAGACTTCGAAAAGTTTCATACAAGCCTCATAGCATGTCATCACATAAGACAATAGAAATAGTGCGAAATTTAAAACTTTTCTTTAAATCCATACAATCAAAAATCATTTAAAATAGCGGGAGTCCACTTGTCTCACAAGGCCATCTAAAAACATCTTTGAATCAAAAGTAGGGTCACGACCGTTTTACAACAGAAGTCTAACAAATGTCTAGTACAATGAAGAAAAGAAACATTAATAAAGCACTTGTCCTCGAATCCATGAGGACATACCACTTGCCTTGGAAGAACTCAATCCAAGCCCTTGAACTAGAGAGAATCAAGTCACTTGCTGGAACCCATACTTCGTAGAAAAATAGAAGAAATATGGGTTAGCACATTTAATGTACTAAGTATGATAGCCATGCAAACACCATGCTTAAAAAGGACATTTTATTTGGAAATCATGTTATATGCCAATTTTGAGAAAACTTCATGAACATAGTATAAGAGGCATAAGATACAACATAACCAACATATATATAAGCTATTTAATCACATTAAGCTTTCACCTTAAGTAACCCTAAGCTATACACTGTGCAACGTATGAATAGCGTCCTATACCATCATCCACACTAAGTACCACTTTAAGGCCACCAAAAGTGAACTTACCATTCTTCCATTTCATCTTTAGACAATACTCAAACATAAGGAGCATAAACATTTCATAAGTCATGACAAGGAAGTAACTCATAATACAATCCAAGTAAATCATGCATCATTACATTAAGCATATAGGTCAACATTCTTCATTAGCTTCATTATAATCACTTTCATTCATTAGACAGAAAAACATTGGAGAATCAGACCATAGCCCTCTCAAAGCCTACTCGTGGAAAGCATGGATGACATCCCATACTACCACCCACACTTCATAGAGCTTCTCAAGCAACTATAGCACCTATCTCACATGATGGGAATGAGCATTAACTGACATAGACCACGTGAGCTTGAAATGGAATCTGGTGTCATGACCCCGCACAGTAAAGAGGTGGTCTACTTGCCTAAGGTACGACCGGTAACATTTTTGCTTAGGTGGATCCACTAGCTAATAACCTATGCGGGCACATAGTTATGGGATAAGAAAGATGTTCATTGAAACCCAGCTTAACATTGGGTGAGCTTCCATCTTACCATATTCTCTCGGTACTTAGCCTCCATTCCCATAGAGTTGTTCATTAGTTTAACATCAATACACATGAAAGGGTGCCATAAGCCTACCGATTCAAGATACATTATTTAACACATGAAAGGGTGCCATAAGCATACTGATTCAAGGTACATTATTAGGATGGCTCATTGAATCCTCATGAAAGGCTGTCCTAGGCCTATCAATTCAAGGTTCATCATTAACTTTTATGGAAGGGTGTCATAAACCTACCGATCCCAGAACTTTATTAATCATTTATGGAAGGGTGCCATAAGCCTACGTATTCGAAGGTTCATTATTAACATGCGTGGAAGGGTGCTGTTAACCTACCGATCCAAGACACATTATCACATTAAAAAATCCCTTGACATTCTATCATCATCATTTATGAGTGTTAATTGAACATAAATTTCAGTAATAACACAATTGTATTCTAATCATGATCATAATACATATTCATTGGAATTACATGAATATACTTCACATCATAATCATACATATATCCTTCATACTTTTCCCGTCAAGGCTATGAATCAATCTAAACCCAAGAATCTAGAATTCTACATTAGATAGGGGAAATATCATGATTCAATAACTAATTCAATAGAAACATAAACAATTCAACGTGATCCCATAATCAATCAACCCAAATCACAAACTTCCAATTTAGTATTTTGGGGGAAACATGGGTTCATTGGGGAAATTCATCATAATTCATCATTAATTCAAGAATTCATTCATAATTCATCACATATAAACCTTTGAAAACTTTTTGCAATTGAACCCATGCTTAGATTGAAACCCTAGCTTTTTAGGGGATTTTGGAAACTTGAAATCATCTTTTGAGAGGGCTCCTTGAATGAAACTTAATCAAGGATGAAGACTACCATACCTTTATTAAGAATCCGCAAGAAATTTGAGGAAGCACTCTTGAAATCCACAAACCCTAGCTTCAATTGCTCCATTCTTCTTCCTTGTGTTTTAGAGAGAGAAATTTTTGGAGAAGATGAACTCTTTTGGGTGTTTGGGAATAATGGAGTAAATGAGGTGTTTAAATACTTAAAACCATTTATATATGTGAAATAAAACAATTAAAATCGTCCCCATAATATTACTAATTAATTAGGAAATTACAAAAATGACCCTACCTAAGCAGCCCACTCCCAGACACCAGGAGAGGGACTGACTAGTCGTGGCCAAGACCATGAGTCATGGTCCTGCCCGTGGTCCTTGGGCAGTGGATGTGGCTTGGGGTCTTCGCCAAAATTAATTGGAGGCATGACCACAAGACCTCCCATGATCCGTGGTCAAGACCACGAGTCGTGGTAAAGGTCGTGGTCTTGAGGCAGCACCTAGGCTTCAAAGCCTTGCCTCCATGTGCCTAAGGGGTCTTCACGAACACTATTCACGAATCATCAAGGACACCATGACTCGTGGTGGTGCCCGTGGTCCCTTGACCAATAGCTTCTTCAACATCACACCTCCCCTATGAGGCTAAGGCAACCCCATGAGCCTTCCCATGGCCTATGGTCATGACCACGAGCCGTGAAGTGGCTCGTGAAGGGAAGCCTTGGCTTGGCCACTTTAGGGGCATATTGTCTCACCAACCACGGGTGGCACCACGACTCGTGGTGGCCACTACCTGTCGTGAAGACCCTCGTGGTCATACTAGGAAATGACTAGGCTAGTTTTAGGCAGCCTTGGCCCCCTAGCTATGACCTTCACCCAAAACCCTTGGCCTTGGCCTTAACCCTTGACATTAACCCTCACGTTTAGGCTCTCATTCAACCTACTCATTTTCGAGGTGTTACATTATCTCCCCCTTGAGAACATTTATCCTCGAATGACACATTAGACAACTTACGGAAAATAGACTCAAGACTAGTAGACCATCATGCATGACACATCAATATAATGCATACATCATAGGATGAAACATCAACGCCACATCAATAAGCTCAATGCAACACAAGAAAGTAGGAACTACATCTACAAACTCATTATGTACGAAAACAACCACATTTCTCATTTCATTGGAGGAATTTCCTTCTTTAACTCACATCATGCTCATCATAACATCATTAAGCAAATTATGGAATTCTTCTCAAAGACACATTTAAGCATGTTTCAACAAGTCAACTCATGAAGCATTTAGGCAATTCTTACTAGATGCATATGAACATGAGGAACACAATCATGAAAACTCATTTCTTATATAAACATAAATTTCATCAAAACATGCATAACATAAGGAGCTCATGGAAATACATAAATCACACATGACTCCAAAACTTGAAACAAACCATAAAGAACTCTTGGTCTCAAGCTTGAATAGGAATAGAAGAAAGTGATAAGGATATCAGAACTCTCAACAACCTTGCCTTCTAGGCATACCATCTCCCCCTTAGGAGTAAGCCCATACCAAGGCTAACATCCAAATAACACAACTTTAAGGAACTAAATAAAACATTTACAACTTTAAGGAACTATCAACATACCGGTGCCTTCATTTGGAATGGCTCCTTTGTCATCTCTAGCCCGAAGTGCATAGAAACGACTATTCTTTGAAGCATAAGGATCCGGAACACTAGGAGAAGCTTGTTTGGCATCCCTTTCTTTGGCCGTAAGAGTAGGGAAATCTTTCACTTTATGATCATTTTTCCCACAACCATAACACCCATTTGTACCGGCTAGGCACTTCCCATAATGATTTTTCCCACAAGTGGTGCAAGTAGGTTTAGAAAATGGAGGTCCACTACCTTTATCTTGGTTAACCCTAGGAGTGCTTGAAAAATCTTGGTTTGGAGCTCTCTTCTCGAACCTTGGTTGACCTTGCTCATCGGATCTAACTCTCTTCATCTCCATATTCCTTCTCTTAAGTTTTGAATCCTCAATTGATTGAGCATACACCATAAGACTAGAGATATTCATGTCATCATGGAGCATTGTCGTTCGACACTCTTCCTCAACTAGGTCAGACACACCCGTTACAAATCTACTTATCTTATCCCTAGGATTAGACACCAAAGATGGAGCATGCTTAGACAAAAGGGTAAATTTCAAAGAATTCTCTTGAACATTCATGTTACCTTGCCTAAGATTGATAAAATCCTCCACCTCTTAGATTCCCTCTTCTCACGGGGAAAGAACCTATCAAGGAATGCTTTCTTAAACACTTCCCAATCTATGGAACCCGCTCCTATCGGCCTATTGCTCTTCCATTGAGTAAACCAAACTTGGGCAACATCCTTCAATTGATAANAGAACTCTTGGTCTCAAGCTTGAATAGGAATAGAAGAAAGTGATAAGGATATCAGAACTCTCAACAACCTTGCCTTCTAGGCATACCATCTCCCCCTTAGGAGTAAGCCCATACCAAGGCTAACATCCAAATAACACAACTTTAAGGAACTAAATAAAACATTTACAACTTTAAGGAACTATCAACATATCGGTGCCTTCATTTGGAATGGCTCCTTTGTCATCTCTTGCCCGAAGTGCATAGAAACGACTATTCTTTGAAGCATAAGGATCCGGAACACTTGGAGAAGCTTGTTTGACATCCCTTTCTTTGGCCGTAAGAGTAGGGAAATCTTTCACTTTATGATCATTTTTCCCACAACCATAACACCCATTTGTACCGGCTAGGCACTTCCAATAATGATTTTTCCCACAAGTGGTGCTAGTAGGTTTAGAAAGTGGAGGTCCACTACCTTTATCTTGGTTAACCCTAGGAGTGCTTGAAAAATATTGGTTTGGAGCTCTCTTCTTGAACCTTAGTTGACCTTCCTCATCGGATCTAACTCTCTTCATCTCCATGTTCCTTCTCTTAAGTTTGGACTTCTCAATTGATTGAGCATACACCATAAGCCTAAAGATATTCATGTCATCATAGAGCATTGTCGTTCGACACTCTTCCTCAACTAGGTCGGACACACCCGTTACATATCTACTCATCTCATCCCTAGGATTAGACACCAAATATGGAGCATACTTAGACAAAAGGGTAAGTTTCAAAGAATTCTCTTGAGCATTCATGTTACCTTGCCTAAGATTGATAAAATTCTCCACCTTAGCTTCCTTTTTCTTACGAGGAAAGAACCTATCAAGGAATGCTTCCTTAAATACTTCCCAATCTATGGGACCCGCTCCTATCGACCTATTGCTCTTCCATTGAGTAAACCAAACTTGGGCAACATCCTTCAATTGATAAGCGGCTAGTTCCAATTTTTCTATAGAAGTCACCCCCATAGCATTAACTACCTTTTACACCTCATCCAAAAACTCTTGGGGATCCTCTCCCACCTTGGAACCAAGAAACACTGGAGGATTCATCCTCACAAAGTCTCAACCTAGAAGCTATAGTGCTCACAATAGGGTTCACATGAGTCTTAACACCCCTAGTAGCTTGTGCCATCATGACTTGGGCTTGAGTAGTTACGACTTGAGCCATCATCATAAGAGCCGACCTAACTTCTTCATTGGACATGGCTGGAGGATCAACCCGAACTTGATTGCCTTGTGGAATTTGGTCACCTTGAGGACCTTGGGGAGGAACTCCCTCATTCACGATCTTCTCTTCCATTCTTCTTGCGGTCGCCCTTCTTGTATTCATATCCTATAAACACAAGAGAAGGGTTAGGAAAAGGACTTTATAGAGTTAAAACTCTAAGGCACGCTTTAAAGAGTAATGAAAGAAGTGAAGTTTCCTACCGTCTTATAGCATCTCATTCATAACTGTGTCGCGATTCACACTCAGGAACAAGACTCTACTTGACGTGGCCTGTGAGACATCAAAAACCATCCCAAAAAATCTTGTGCTCTGATACCATGTTTGTCACGACCTGAGACTACACCCCAGACGTGACAAGGCGTACAAGACTCCGAAAAGTCTCATACAAGCCTCATAGCATGTCATCACATAAGAAAATAGAAATAGTATGGTATTTAAAACTTTTCTTTAAATCCATACAATAGAAAATCATATAAAATAACGGAAGTCTACTTGTCTCACATGACCATCTAAAAACATCTTTGAATCAAACGTAGGGTCACAAATATTTTACAATAGAAGTCTAACAAATGTCTAGTATAATGAAGAAAAGAAACATTAATAAAGAACTTGTCCTCGAATCCATGAGGACATACCACTAGCCTTGGAAGAACTCAATCCAAGCCCTTGAACTAGAAAGAATCAGCTGACTTGCCGGAACCTACACTTTGTAGAAAAATAGAAGAAATATGGGTTAGCACATTTAATGTACTAAGTATGATAGCCATGCAAAAACCATGCTTAAAAAGGACATTTTATTTGGAAATCATGCTATATGCCTATTCTGAAAAAACTTAATGAACATATGTATAAGAGGCATACGATACAACATAACCAACATATAAGTCATTTGATCACATTAAGCTTTCACCTTAAGTAACCCCAAGCTATACTTTGTGCAATGTATGNACTTAATCATTAGGAACATAAACATATCATAAGTCAAGGAAGTAACTCATAATACAATCCAAGTAAAGCATGCATTGTTACATTAAGCATATAGGTCAACATTCTTCATTAGCTTCATTATAAGGACTTTCACTCATTAGACATAAAAACATTGGAGAATCACACCATAGCCCTCTCAAAGCTTACTCGTGGAATGCATGGATGGCATCCCATACTACCACCAAAACTTCATAGAACTTCTCAAGCAACCATAACACGTATCTCACATGATGGGAATAATAAATAACCGACATAGACCATGTGAGCTTGACATGGAATCCGGTGTCATGACCCCACACCGTAAAGAGGTGGTCTACTTGCCTAATGTACGACCGATAACATTTTAGCTTAGGTGGATCCACTTGCTAATAACCTATGCGGGCACATCGTTATGTGATAAGAAAGATGTTCATTGAAACGCGGCCTAGCATTGGGTGAGCTTCCATCTAACAATAGCCCCTCGGTACTTAGCCTTCATTCCCATAGAGTAGTTTATTTAGTTTAACATCATTACACATGAAAGGGTGCCATAAGCCTACCGATTCAAGATACATTATTTAAAACATGAAAGGGTGCCATAAGCCTACCGATTCAAGGTACTTTATTAGGACAACTCATTGAATCCTCATGAAAGGGTGCCCTAAGCCTACCGATTCAAGGTTCATCATTATCATTTATGGAAGGGTGCCATAAGCCTACCGATCCCAAAACTTTATTAATATCATTTATGGAAGGGTGCCATAGGCCTACCGATCCCAAAGTTCATTATTAACATGTGTGGAAGGGTGCTATTAGCCTACCGATCCAAGACACATCATCACATTAAAGAATCCCTTGACATTCTATCATCATCATTCATGAGTGTTAATTGAACATAACTTTCAATAGTAACACAATTGCATTCTAATGATGATCATACTACATTCATTGGAATTATATGCATATACTTAACATCATAATCATACATATTTCCTTCATACTTTGGCCTTCATGGCTATGAATAAATCTAAACCCAAGAATCTAGAATTCTACATTAGATAAGGAAAATATCATGATTCAATAACTAATTCAATATAAACATAAATAATTCAACATGATCCCATAATAAATCAACCCGAATCACAAACTTCCAATTTAGTATTTTGGGGGAAACATGGGTTCATAGGCGAAATTCATCATAATTCATCATTAATTCAACAATTCATCACATATAAACCTTTGAAAATATTTTGAAATTGAACCCATGCTTAGATTGAAACCCTAGCTTTTTGGGAAATTTTGGAAACTTGAAATCATCTTTTGTGAGGGCTCCTTGAATGAAACTTAATCAAGAATGAAGACTACCATACCTTTATTAAGAATCCCCAAGAAATTTGAGGAAAAACTCTTGAAATCCACAAACCCTAGCTTCAATTGCTCCATTTTTCTTCCTTGAGTTTTAGATAGAGAAATTTTTGGAGAAGATGAACTCTTTTGGGTGTTTGGAAATAATGGATTAAATGAGGTGTTTTATGACTCAAAAGCATTTATATATGTGAAATAAAACGATTAAAACCGTCATCATAATATTACTAATTAATTAGGAAATTACAAAAATGACCCTACCTAGGCAGCCCACTCCCAGGTACCACGAGAGGGTCTCAAAAGTCGTGGTCAAGACCACGATTCGTGGTCCTTGGGCAGTGGTTGTGGCTTGGGGTCTTGGCCAAAATTAATTGGAGGCATGACCATGAGACCTCCCACGATCCGTGGTCAAGACCACGAGTCGTGGTGAAGGTTGTGGTCATGAGGAAACACCTAGGCTTCAAAGCCTTGCCTCCATACACCTAAGGGGTCTTCACGAACACCCTTCACGACTCGTCAAGGGAACCACGGCTCATGGTGGTGCCCGTGGTCCCTTGACCAGTAGCTCATTCAATATCACACCTCCCCTATGAGGCTAATGCAACCTCATGAGCCTTTCCATCGCCGATGGTCCTGACCACAAGCCGTGAAGTGACTCATGAAGGGAAGCCTTGGCTTGGCTAGTTTGGGGGCACACTGCCTCACCAATCACGGGTGGCACCACGACTTGTGGTGGCCAACACGGGTCGTGAAGACCCTCGTGGTCATGGTAGGCAGTGGCTAGGCTAGTTTTAGGCAGCCTCGGCCCCCTAGCCATGGCCTTCACCCAAAACCCTTGGCGTTTGCCCTTTACCCTTGATGTTAACCCTCACGTTTAGGCTCTAGTTCAACCTACTTATTTCTGAGGTGTTACAGTATTTCTTGCTTTAATTAATTTATTCATTATTTATTTTGATTTTCTAGATTTTTCCAACCATAATTATGGCCTGCTCCGTCTCTTCCGCTTCCCCATCACCCGTGTTTTCCTTTCTGACTTCTCCCCTTTCCTCTCTTAAATCTTTTCCTTTTATTTCTCTCTTCTCTATTTAATTGTTTGTCTCTTTTTTTTCTTCCTCAACCAAAAATAACAAGAACTCGTTCAATGCCCTCCTGGAAAACCGCCTCTCCTTCGAGCTCTTTCAAAGTAGACATCCTGTCTCTATCCTCCGATTCGTCTGAATCGTGGATTTCTCCTTCCCCTTCTTCTTCTAAGAAGAGAGCTTCTTCCTCCAAGAATAAGGCTCCGAAGAAACCTCGTCCTCTTGTGACATGATCCCTTCTCTAAAGGACGTGCACCGATTCTGGGGTATCGAAATGAAGATCAGGTATGACAATTTAAAAACTCGTCCTATTGTTCCAGGCTGTGCTATAAATCTCAGTCAACTAAAGGACTTTCACTATCCGATAAGTTCTTATCTCAAGGTTCAAAAATTGATCTCTGCGTTTTACTTTGTGTGGTCTTGAATTCTTTGAAGAGGCTGTTAGACTCTTCTATGCAAATCTTCACATATCTTCTGATAGCGGTGAGTTGGAAACTCTGGTGTTGGGAAATCACATTATAGTCAATGGCCTGTTGTTTGAAGATGATTTTGGTACAAAATTTTCTGGTGTTATTCCATAGATGAACGAAATATGGCCTGATGACTTTGAAGTCTCTCTAGATGGTGCTAAGAGAGCCATCACTGAACCCAACTCTGACCTATCTGATTTTGGGCCTTTGTCTCTCTTCTTCGAGCATCGCATCTTGGCTCATATAGTTGCAACCTCTCTCATTCCCAAGTAGGGATCTCTGAGTAATATCTCTACTCATGATGTGTTTGTTCTCTATTGTTTACTTAGGAAATATCGCATCAATGGTTCAAGGAATACATGTGGGAAAGTGTTGAAGACCCTAAATCACGGATTTTAGTGGATTGTCTAGTGGATCTCTCTATGTTTACACCTATTGTTATTAATGCCTCTTATGACTCTCGTACTTGTTCAAGTATGGGATATGTGCAGGTCGAAAACAAATGGGTCAAAAAGGACTCTATAAAGGAAAGAGTTGATACTTCCAAACCGACTAAAATCTCTGCAAACTCTGTTGCCCTCCTAATGCAGGATAATACGCTCAAATTACACCTCCTTAAAGAAGCGTAAGCGATCGTTATCAAGTAAAGAACCCAACTTGTAGGTTGGGGTCGATCCCACGAGAAATATGGTTTAGACTTAACTTTAACTTACAATTATATTCGTTTAGTCAACTTATTTCCGAAACTAGTAATTAAAAGGGGGGGGGGGGGGATTTGTGAAACAAATTCTGAAAGTTATGTGAACAGTTAGTAAGCAAGATTCAAACTTTTGTTGTTATCAAGATGAGAGAGAAACTAGGGTGTACGTGTTCTCCATAAGCTCATAACGCGGTACTCCTAGTAATAGTAATCCTTTCCTAGTGTATTACATGCAAAGTGATAAGTTAGGTATCTCTAATTTCTTGGTCCGGCAACTAGAGAATTTCACCCGCACCTTGATCCGGCTATGTGTGTATAATTTACCAACCCTTACCGTTACCTCATATTAGACATCACATCAATGTATGGCTTAGTTTTCACCTTCGTACCAATCGACATTAGACTATTAGATAGTATCACACTAAATCTATGTTGATAATTCTTTTGTTATTAACTACCTACTTGGTCCGACAAGTAGCAACAAGGCGAGTTCTAACGTTTGCAATCGCTAAAAGAACTTCTAAATGAAAGAATTATCAATGCATGCAATAACACTATTCAAGATTTACTTAGTTACTATTCATACTTTGTTAATCGCTCATGGTTACCGCAACCCTAGTTGTGGATTTAGTTACCCATAGTAGCAAGAACACAATTCATATTTTTAGATGATGAAATAATGAACTTACGTAATGAGAAGAATAAACCCAGAAGCTCAACTTGAATTTCAAAGTCAAAATCTTCAAAACGAACTTAGGAAATCGAGAATTGCTAAAATTGCAAGTTAATTTCCAAAGCCAAAAACTAGAATAAAATTAATGAGGTCTAACCCCCAAAAATGAGGTTTACATGCCCTATATATAGAAAAACAAGTCCTAACTAAAAAGGAAACAAAATAAGGAAATAAAGTTTCTGGACGCGGTTGTCATTGATGAGACTAACCTACGGTCCGTAGGCCCCTTTCGTGATCTGGGACTTAGGACATTTTCCTAACTTCAAAATCATCAACTCTCAGAAGCATTTGACGGCTCAGCAGGACAGACTATGTCTCGTTCCACGGTCCGTGAATCGCGCTCCGTGATCTCACACTTAGTGTCTTCAAATCAGGTACTGGAACACCTCCTCTGAATCATTTAACGAACTTGCAGTACGGTTCGTCAATCTTAGTCGTGGTTCCACACTTAGTCAAGAATTCCCAGATTTCCTCTCCAAGCTTTGCCCATCATCTACGCCCTTCACCTACGGACCGTGAATGGACCTACAGTTCGTAGATCACATCCGTAGGTGGCTTTTTCTGCATCATTCCTTCAGATGTTTCCTAACTCCCTCGGCCAAACTTATTTCCTGCAAACAAGATAAAAACACATCATTACCGCTACAAAGTGTCCCTATACATACACAACTCTTAAGTGAGATGTATTAAAAATACCGTAAACTCACGGTATATCAACACCCTCAACTTAAATTTGTTGTTTGTCCTCAAGAGACACACTAAGACTCTAAACGACACTTGTATAGAAGCAAGCATTCAAGCACAAGAAATCACATAGATCTCTATCCCGACTCTCTCTTTGAGTGCAAATCTTTTCTCTTAGACTCAACAAGCTAACTCACGTGGATCAAAATATGACAAAGATCGACCAATCAACACACAACATACACTGTTTTGCTATCACCAAGGTACCAACTTTTCGACAATGTAACTAGTGCCCTTACTTCAAACGAAATCCCTTTTTCACACAATGAATATAATTTTGAGTACAAGGATTCATTCAACACTCACGCTCATAATTAATGTCAAGTACAGTTAGTGCTCAATACCATAAGCTTGCCCTTATTTTCACTGCTTAGACTCTCCAAACTAGTTGCTAGGATCACTACAGGACTTTCTTAGCTTATAACGTAGGCTCAGAGTCAGGTGTGGTACATTCGGGTACTTTTTATTGACTTTCTGCCCTCCTTGACATTTCATTGGCTATTTACCTCTTCCTTGACCTATTTTTGGCACCCTTCCATTTTAAGCTCTTTCCCTTCTTTCTTTGCAACAATGGATGTGACTTTTTTTTTTACTCTTACTTTTTACTTTCTTCTTTTTCTTTTATTTCTTTTAACACTTTTCTTTTGCTTCTTTTTCACAAAGTCACATCCTCTTCCATACTTTTTCTCTTTTCAACACTACACTCTTTTCATACCCTTTTTTCCATTTGGTTTCCTTTTTCATAGCCACCCTCAACTTATGCATATTGCATTAGTTGAGGTGCACAATGTACGATGTCGGACCAGGCCGAAGATCAAGGTAACTATTGGGCTTAGCCACCCTCAACTTAGGCTTTTGGCGTAAGTCAAGGTACACATGTCCAAGGAGGGACCGGGGCCAAGACAATGTTTTTAAGGGAAGGTGAGTTAGGTGAATCAAAAGAATTGGTCAATTTTAGGCTCAAATATTTGGATAAAAAGGGCATAATGCTACCATTTGGTTAGATCATTTTAGGATTAAGTGGACTAATTTGAACAATAGCCTATGATCACTTCCTAACTTCTAGCCTAGATTATCCTAGCAGGACCAATGGAGCAAGTTCTAGATTGGCACAAAACTGTCTAAACAATCAACCATCCTCACACACTCTTGGCACATAGTTTCATTATCAGATTATTAGATTACCCAGTTCAAGTTTTATCTTAAGTTATGAAATCAAGTTGGTTCTTTATCATGTCATACTCAGAGCCAATATATTCAACTCATTCTTGCCTACAGATTTTAGCACATATCACAAATTTTGGACAGGTATCATTTTTCTTTCTTATTTATGCCATCATGCTTCATTCTTTCACATGCTTCTACACATACAATCCTAACACATGCCCGTTCAACAGAAATTAAACAGTCTCTTAGGGAAAAAAGAACACAGGCAAGAAAACCCCAAGAGAGGATTAGGAGTTGGGTTACTTAGACATCACCCTATCACTCACAATCCATTTGTCCCACCCCCAACAAAAATAGAGTGCAATTGTCCCCAATGCCTAAAAATAAGTAATAAATAGTAGGGTGAAGGTGAAGCAAACATGTGGCACAAATGCGCCGACGAACTCAACAAACGGGTAGGTCCAGTTTTTCGAAGCCCGCTAGATCAACACTTGGGCCACCCTCAGTAGTGCCCACATCATCAGTCACATCACCTTCAGTAGTGCTATCAATCACTCTAACTGCACCATCAATGGTGCTCACATCATCTCCCACAACATCTGCAGCCTCAGTAGTGGGCCTAGAACTCGAAGCTCCAATAATACTCTCACTAGCCCTCTACTGGCGTAGTTCCTCATCCACAATAGAGGCTTTCCTAGCCTGCTCATTTTGCTGGCGTTCTCTCTTCCTAGCTCGAGCATCCTCAGTGGTGTCAGAAATGTGACTAGAGCGGTTCCTCTTCCATCGAGCACGGGTGGGCTCAGGATTGCTATGTCATCGCTGAATAAAGCATCGATCACGGTATCATCAGCTAATGCAGTAGGTGCAGACTCTGGCTCATCTGTGGGTGGGACAAGGATGGCATCAAGGTCAGCCCAGAGACTGTCCAACTCGGTCCGAATAGAGGAGAGATCTGTGATAGAGGATGATCGCTCACGAAGGCGTCAAAGAGCTTATGAATGGCCTGGACCTTCTGGTCCATCATGGTCTCCATCTTACCCTCGGACTCTGCAGTATACCTCTGCATCCATGGCCTCACATGTTGGAGCAGCGTGGCCATCTGAGCCTCTAATTTCTAAACTCGATCCAGGGACACAACAACAGCTCCTGAAGAAGGGGTGCCTCTGGACGAGCTAGGGTCCCGACTAGCGGCCTGAGATGGGGAGGCCAGAGCATCATCAATGTTAGCTGGAGGTGTAGGGTCATCACCTTGTATCTGCTCCACATCATCTACTCAATATGCTCCTAATGGCGGCACCGCAATCTGTGCACCACGTCGCGGGGTAGCTACGTTGGCCTCATCCCGAATAAGGCCTATATCAAGAGTCCCGGTCACCTATACCAAAGTGTCACAAAGCCAAATAGGCACCCCTGAATCCCTGCACAACTGGAATATCATACACGGGAAGGGTAAAATGGTAGTGGTCCTGAATGCCTCTTATGGATCTCTGCCAACAGTATGCAGGCAAAGTCGATCTTGAACCTAGCTACCAAGGCTGTAACCATCACTGCTCTATCCCATGTAAGTGCATTATCAGCCTTAGTGGGCGATACCCTATTTTGCACCAAAGCCAAAAGAACTTTGCCACAAAATTGAGAGTGGCTTTCTGAATACCCAAGAGTGGTGTGCTGACCCACTCCACACACTCTCTATCCGCAACAATATCCATGTCCAACCAAAGTAATACGGCCTCCCTCTACTCTGCATTCGGTGAAACGCTCCACTCCTCACAATGTCGCACTAGTAGTCAAAATTACTGGTGTTGAGTGCCCACCTGGTGCCTGGACCATAAAGGAATCGATTGATGGTGACCTGCGATATGTCCACCGAAACGCCCCAAACTGGAGTGGAAGTGAGAGGGTCCTGGGCTACGGGTTTGACTTCTTATCGATAGACCCTCGACTTGTGGCAGCATAGAAAGCATAAAACTCCCTTACAATCTCCTCGCTGTAAGTCCCAGGGCTCCAATCCATCCACTCGCATTTATGTTTCTGATAGAGCTGGTTGATGTCGGGTATGGTATGTAGGCTCCCGCGAGAACTCTGCGCTCCTCAGTAATTTGTTGGGCCTTCACCCTCTTTTCATTTAGCGTCGAGGCATCCATGGATATCTTCCATTGACCCTCAACACACCACCTATTGGGTTCCTCTAGAACTGGAGCAGGGTTGGTGTTTGGAGGCACTGAGACTTCCCTCGAACTAGTAGCCTCATTAGACGAGGCAGCACGATCATGTGAACTTGAGCTGGTGGCAGATCCAGAACTAGAGCCGGAAGCAGGGGCGGACCCAGAGCCGGAAGCAGGGGCAGACTCAGAGCCAGAAGCAGAACCAGCCTCAAAGCCGGAAGCAGAACTAGTCGGTGACCCTATCAATGTGTTCTCTTCATCAGACTGGGAGACAGTGACTACGTCAGTGACAACCTGCCGAGATTGATTCCGGGTAGCCCGAGGAGTAGCAGGGGATGTCCTTGTTGCTGGTGGAACATATGCGGGTTCCTTCTCCGCATCCATGTCTTCATCAATCAGTCTAAAAGTAGGTGCCACAGATTTTGTTTTTCCCCTGTTTGTGTAGGTCACTTTTTTCATAGGAGCCATGGTACCTGTAGATGTATAATTAGTACCAAAATAAACTCATAACACACTCGAAAAAATTTTAGAACTAAGAACGAACCAAAATGAAAAACTAAAAAATTTTAGACAGTGGCTACAGTTGCCACCTACGGTCCGTAGGCTGACCTACGGTTCGTGGATCCCCTCCGTAGATCAGAAGTCCAAAATAGGTGGGCTCTGATGGGAACCACAGATGTGCAGAACGGTTCGTAGATTGACCTACGGACCATAGTCCACCTTCGTGGTTCCACACTTAGTGGAGGTGCTATGTGCCACCAACCACGGACCTGATCTACAGTTCGTTGATTGACCTATGGTCCATATATGGGGTCTAGTGGATCAGGTCTGTGCCAGGTATCAGACATGCTGCAATTTGAAACACAATTTTACCAATTTCGAAAATTTACCCTAGTTTAATCATGCATTTGAAGATAATTTATGCTAGTTCGTCATTCTAAGGGTTCCACTAACTTAATTTTCAACAGGTATTGCATACAAGGCAAAGAACCCTAAGTCATTTAGACTCTTATTTCACTGATTTTACACAATATGAAGACACACGATCACAATCTATCGTCCCAAGGGTGTTTATACTTTTAGTTTAGCATGCATTTTCATACAACAACTACCCAAGGTCAAGACCCAAATCCTGACTTTCTATAACATCAGTGAATCAGAAATTCAAAGTGAAGGGAAAGTTGATTACTTTACAAACAAAGAAAATGGGGTGATTCTGTGATGACTCTAGAATTCCAACAACCTTTTTACTCGCCCGGACACCGAAACTCTGAAAATGGGGATGAAGGGATTTGAGGGAAAAGAAGAGTGATTTGGGAAATAGAAGGATGAGTGTGGAGTGATTAAAGGGTGAGTGGTGGTAATATGTAGAGATTTTAGGAATTTGATGGGTTTAGAAACGGTTAGGATGTAATATTAGAAGTGGGAAATAATTTGAAAATGGGGGGATTTTATTTAAAAGGGGTCCGGGTTGGGTCAGGCAGAACTAGGGATTGGACCCACGAGACCCCGTCTACGGTCCGTGGGTTGACCTATCCGTAGGTCACTCTTACACTTATAAAATTTAGAGAACTTGCCTGGGATCTACGGACGCCATTCACGGTCCGTAGAATGTCCACGGACCGTTGATGGGGTCCGTAGACCTTTGCAACAATATTTTTCCTGTAGATTTGCTTTTCAACCCTGCACATGTAACAATCGTTAGGCCTTTGTTTTTACATTTTCTGGACACTTTTTAGACACGGACCTTATGCTATATCTAGCCAACACTAAAACAAAAATAAAGCACCTATATAAAGGAATACAGAAAAACAAATAAACAAAGAAAACTACTAAACCGAAAAGAAAAACCTATAGTTGCCTAGATTGTACATCTTGGGTTGCCTCCCAAGCAGCACTCGATTTAACGTCGCAGCATGATGCAGACCTCTTGATTACTCAGACTTCATCAAGATAGTAGGCCTCAACAACTTCTTGCACTTTCTGCGTTTCCCAGATAGATCTTGATCCTTTGCCCGTTTACCTTAAACCTTGTTTCCTCATTGTTCTCAAGCTCCACCGCTCCATGTGGGAGAACTTGCGTGACTAAGAATGGCCCGGTCCACTTGGACTTGAGCTTGCCCGAAAACAAGCGCAACCTAGAGTTGAATAGAAGCACAAGATCACGTACAACAAATTTGCATTTTTCAATCCTTTGATCATGATACCTCCCCATATTCTCCTTGTACAAGGCTGAACTTTCATATGCTCTTAGGTGAAACTCATCAAGCACATTCATTCTCTGATTTGATGCGGTGCCCCAATCCAAATTTAGTTTCTTTATTGCCCACACAGCCTTATGCTGTAGATCTACCGGCAAATGGCAAGACTTCCCATATATAAGTTGGTAGGGGGACATACCTATGTGAATCTTGAATGCGGTGCGATAGGCCCATAGAGCATCGTCAAGATTCCTTGACCAATCAGTTCTATTAGCATTCACAGTCTTAGCCAAAATCTACTTAATCTCTCTGTTGGACACTTCAACTTGCCCACTAGACTGTGGATGGTAAGGAGTGGCCACATTGTGGTGGACGCCATATTTCTCAAGTAGCGCCCTAAACAACTTATTACAAAAGTGGGAACCTCTGTCATTGATAATCACCCTAGGTGTACCAAATCTGGAGAAGACATTTTTTTTCAAGAATGCGGTGACACTTTTACCCTTATTGTTGGGAAGCGCAATTGCTTCCACCCTCTTCGACACATAATCAATTGCAATAAGAATATACTTCATCCCATGTGAACTCACAAATGGACTAATAAAATCAATTCCCCATACATCCAACAGCTCTATCACGAATATAGGATTCATAGGAAGTTCTTGCCTCTTAGAAATCCCTCCTTCTCTTTGGCAACGGTCACAAGACTTGGCGAAATCATGAGCATCTTGGTGGATGGTAGGCCAGTAATACCCATACCGCAAGATTTTATGCGCAGTCCGAATACCACTATGATGCCCACCAACAGGCGATGAATGGCACGCCTCTAGTACACTCAACATCTCGACCTCAGGCACACAGCGACGAATAATCCTATCAGCACAACTACGATACAAGTAAGGCTCATTCCAAAAGAACTTTCTCACATCATGCATACACTTTTTTCTTTGGTGAAAAGACATATCCAATGGTACCAAATCACTTGCCAAGTAGTTAGCAAAGTCTGCGAACCAAGGAATCAGATCATGAGAAGCAGCCAATACTTGTTCATCTAGAAAAGCATCATTAATTTCAGCCCTATCACCAAGCTTTAGCATAGCTTCTTCCTCCAATCTAGATATGTGATCGGCAACCTGAAGTTTTGTCCTTTTTCTATCTTTCACCACAAAGTCGAACTCTTGCAGCAACATCACCCATCTAATCAGCCTCGGTTTTGCATCCTTCTTAGCCATCAAATACCTCAATGCAGAGTGATTAGTATGAACAATGACCTTAGTACCAAGCAAGTAGGATCAAAATTTCTCGAATGCGAAAACCATTGCTAAAAGCTCCTGTTCGGTCACTGTATAGTTCTTTTGAGCCACATTTAGAGCTTTGCTAGCATAGTAAATAGGATGAATAATATTCTCTCACCTCTATCCTAATACCACACCAAGCGCCACTCCACTCACATCACATTACCTCAAACGGTTGTCCCTAATCCGGTGAAATAATGATAGGTGCAGTAACTAACTTCTTCTTCAACTCTCCAAATGCTCTCAAAAAAGTATCATCAAAATCAAAATTATACTCCTTTTCGAGTAGTTTGCACAATGGATGTGCAATTTTGGAGAAGTCCTTGATGAACCTCCTATAGAAACCTACATGCCCAAGAAAACTTCTAACACCTTTAACAGAGATAGGTGGTGGAAGCTTTTATATTACCTCAACTTTCACTCTATCAACCTCAATACCCTTCTCAGAGATCCGATGACCCAGAACTATCCCTTCTTTCACCATGAAGTGGCACTTCTCCTAATTGAGCACAAGATTGCACTTTTTACACCTTTTAAGCACCTCGGCCAAATGGTCCAGACAACGATCAAAAGAGTCACCTACCACAGAGAAATCATCCATAAATACCTCAATACAGTCCTCCACCATATCAAAAAATATCTACATCATACAACGCTGGAAGGTTGCTAGAGCAATACACAACCCAAATGGCATCCGTTTGAATGCAAAAGTCCCATAAGGGCAAGTGAATGTGGTCTTCTCTTGGTCTTTTGGAGCTATAGAAATCTGATTGTAGCCCGACTAACCATCAAGGAAACAATACTAACCCTTACTCGCAAGTCGGTACAACATCTAATCTAGGAACGGTATAGGAAAATGGTCATTTTCTATCTAAGCATTTAATTTTCGATAGTCCATGCAGACTCTCCATCCAGTCACGGGCCGCATCAGAACAAGCTCGTTTCTCTTATTAGGTACCATAATAATCCCACCTTTCTTGGGCACACACTGAACATGACACACCCAACTACTATCTGCAATGGGATAAATAACTCCAACATCCAACCACTTGATGATTTCCTTCTTAACTACCTCTTGCATAGGCGGATTTAGTCTTCTCTGGTGCTCAATAATAGGCTTGTGATCCGGTATGAGTTGTATTTTGTGAGAACAAATACTAGGAGGAATCCCAATAATGTCCGCAATAGTCCACCCAATAGCTCACTTGAACCTCTTCAACACGGAAACCAATGCCTCAACTTGTTCCATATTCAAATATGCCGCAATGATAACCGGTAAAGTGCCATCTCTCCCCAAGAATACATACCTCAAATGCAATGGTAGAGCCTTAAGCTCCAATTTCGGCGCCTCCTCAACAGACGGTCTGGCCGGTGGAGAATGGTGATTTTTCATGTCTAACTCCAATCTTTTTGGTTTTGAACGGAATTCAAACCTATCAAGTGCGGCGACCAATTCATCATAGTATTCAATACCATCAACATTAAAGTTCATCATTAGCGCTGCTAGTGCATCAACACCCAGCCTTTCTTCAATAGGTACCTCAGAACCTGTAACACTCCGTATTCAAAATAGACAAAAATGCAAATTTTGAGAAGTTGCAGGTGCAACTTACGGTCACCATCCACGGACCGTAGGTCAGACCACGGCCCGTGCTGGTGGTCCGTGGTTCGCCACTGCAACCTCTCCCCAGCCAGCTCAGAAAATTGGTTGAGTCTCGACTCACGGATAGACCCACGGTCCGTAGATCAGACCACGGTCCGTGGTCTGTGTCCGTGGATCAAGACCTCCTTACCCAGCCTCTGACACGAACTACGGTTGACCAGCACGGACCGTCGTTCGATCCACGGTCCGTAGGTCTAACCGTAGATCGAAGGATAGCAGCCAGTTAGCTGAAAATTCTGATGGGTCAACTTCAGATGGTCATAACTTTTAGCACAAAATTAATTATGTGTCCCATGACCTATGGTTAGATAGATAATTGAATTATCTTTCCAACGCCACCTAGTTTGCTAAATTCCGACCTCCGAGTAAAAATTTATGCCCGGTTTAGTGAAGACCTGTCGGGCAGACTCGAACTACGGAC
>NC_064285.1:23436583-23448643 GCF_019186545.1 Solanum stenotomum | reverse complement strand
CATTTCTAGTCAGTTTAGAGACTTATTTCAGACATAGTTAGATTCAGCTTAGTATTGAGTTAATAACGTCTTTGTATTAAACTCATCAGTTTTCACATATATTCAGTTATAGTATATGGGTATTCCCCATCTTTTCAGATTTAATTATGAATTAGCTTCCGCATCAGTTTATTTTCTTTAGTATGCTCATGATCATGCCAGCAGGGTTAGCTTGGGATCACGTGTGGTCCTAGGTCCCGTGTCCGCGTCTTGGGGGTAGCTTGGGGCGTGACAGAACCACTCTTTACAATATGTGTCACCATATATACTGATTTCATCTCACAACTCTGCTTCATGGACCTAGAGATATTGAAAGTTGCCTCTTCATTGTTCAATCAAAACTTTATCTGCCTTTTCTCCATATCAACCAAGGCACTCCCATTGGCTAGGAATGGTCTCCAAAGGATAATGGGAACTCATCACAATCCAGTATCACAAAATCCATCGGAAAGATAAAAGACTCCACCTTTACTAGTACATCCTGGAGCACACCAATTGGGCTTCTTCACAGTTCTATCGGCCATAAGCAGTCACATCGCAGTCGGTTTTGGATCCCCTAAACCCAACTTCTTGTAAATAGCCAATGACATCAGATTGATACTAGCACCCAGATCACACAATGCCTTTGCAAAATGTAGCAACTAATGGTACAAGGGATAGTGAAAGCCTCAGGATCCTCCTTCTTCTGCACATGGGACCTTGTAGCAATAACACTAGAATGTAGCAATTTATCATCATCTTCAAAATTCATGGCCTTCCTTTTAGTTACCAAGTCCTTCATAAACTTTGTATACCTAGGCATTTGATCCAAAGCTTCTATCAACATCACATTGATGGAAAACTCCTTCAACATACTAATAAACTTGCGGTACTTGCCTTCTTCAATCTTTTTCACTAACCTCTGTGGGAAATGAGGGGGGAGGTCTAGGCATGGGAACAACTTTTTGAGTTATATCCGCTTCCTTCTGTGTTGCATTCTCAGGCTCTTCATTTATCTTAATCACATCATCATCTTTACTAACCTCAACTTCAATCCCAGACGGCGTCGATGGATCAATAGTCTGCTTACCTACAATGCCCATCATTCTTTTGGATTTTGGATGTTGTTTCTAGGAAGTGTGCCTGGTTGACGTGGGTTCACTGTAGTAGACAACTAAGTCATCTGCTGCTCAAGATGCTTGATTGACACTGCATGGGCATCAACTTTTTGACCAATACCAGACAAGTCATTTCGCATCTCCTTCACATTATCATTAGTTGCATCAAACCTTCTCATCATCTTCTGCATCATATCCTCAATACGTGACATATTACCTCCAGCTTTCCTATTACTAGATTCCCAATTTTGAGGAGGAACATAAGGTCCAACCCGATCATTTCTGTTGCCATAGTTGTTTCGGTTGAAGTTGTTGTCGCGATTGTAATTCCCATCCCGGAGATATTGACCCTCTCGGTTGTAGTTGCCATAGTTCCGACCTTGGTTTCCTTAACCTTGATGCCAATTATCACTATTGGAACCTTGGGCGTTGGCTCGAAAACCCCCAATCTGATCATTCACCGCATAAGTATCCTCTTCATAGTAACATTCCTCACCCGGTGGTGGNTATAAGGAGGCTCATTAAACCACACAACAGCATCGTCGGTCAATGATGGAAGGAATACTCCCAATCCAATGACATCCATGTCCATGTACAGTCGACCCACACAACTTTTGCAAACACTCCTGAGCTTGGTTACGTGAGCATGTGGATCTTCCGATGACAAACCAGTAAAAAAGCCCCTCGTTGTAAGCATCTGCATCAAACTGCTAGTCACCACAAATGTATGCCCTGGAGGTAGAGGGGGTAGGACAAGAGGTCCTTCAGATTCAGCGGCATTAAAAGTTGACCCTATATTTATCACGCTGTCTTGGTCCTAGTGGATTATGAACCCTCAGTGCATCTCCAGTACATTCTCATCTTGAACCTGATTATTCTCATCACCAACCCTCGGAGGCTGCAACCCAACTCCATCACCTAAATTTCCTCCGATAGGATTAGCTGGGACTCCTTGGTTATTCATTCTTCACAAAGTTCTGTTCAATTTTGGATCGTAAGGAGTAAGAGGTTCACCTTGCCTCCGTGTACTTGACATACACTAGAGTAGAAACCTGAGAAAAACAAAAGGAAAAAGAAAAAGTAAAATTAGGTAATATTTGACTAAAGTTCAATAATGTAGTTAAACTTAATCTAAAAGCCTTATTCCCCGGCAGTGGTGCCAAAATTTGATACGCTCAAATTACACCTCCCTAAAGAAGTGTAAGCGATCGTTATCAAGTAAAGAACCCAATTTGTAGGTCCGGTCGATCCCACGAGGAATTTGATTTAGACTTAACTTTAAGTTACGATTATATTCGTTTAGTCAACTTATTTCCGAAACAAGTAATTAAAGGGGAGGATTTGTGAAACAAATTCTAAAAGTTATTTGAACAATTAGTAAGCAAGATTCAAACTTTTGTTGTTATTAAGATGAGAGAGAAACTAGGGTGTACGTGTTCCCCATAAGCTCATAACGCGGTACTCCTAGTAATAGTAATCCTTTCCTAGTGTATTACATGCAAAGTGATAATTTAGGCATCTCTAATTCCTTGGTCCAGCAACTAGAGAATTTCACCCCGCATCTTGGTCCGGCTATGTGTGTATAATTTATTAACCCTTACCGCTACCTCATATTAGACATCACATCGATGTATGACTTAGTTTTCACCCTAGCACCAATCGACATTAGACTATTAGATAGTATCACACTAAATCTATATTGATAATTCTTTTCTTATTAACTACCTCCTTGGTTCGGCAAGTAGCAACAAGGTGAGTTCTAACATTTGCAACCGCTAAAAAGACTTCTAAACGAAAGAATTATCAATGCATGCAATAACACTATTCAAGAATGACTTAGTTACTATTCATACTTTGTTAATCACTCATGGTTCCCACAACCCTAGTTGTGGATTTAGTTACCCATAGTAGCAAGAACACAATTCACATTTTTAGATGAAGAAATCATGAACTTGCGTAATGAGTTGAATAAACCCAGAAGCTCAACTTGAATTTCAAAGTCAAAATCTTCAAAACGAACTTAGGAAATTAAGAATTGCTAAAATTGCAAGTTAATCTCCAAAGCCAAAAACTAGAATAAAATTAATGAAGTCTAACCCCCAAAAATGAGGTTTACATGTCCTATATATAGAAAAACAAGTCCTAACTAAAAACGAAACAAAATATGGAAATAAAGTTTCTAGACGCGGTTGTCATTGACGAGACTGACCTACGGACCGTGGACTGACCTACGGTTCGTAGATCCTTTCTGTGATTTGGGACTTAGGACATTTTCCTAACTTAAAAATCATCAACTCTCAGAAGAATTTGATGGCTTAGCAGGACGGACCGTGACTCGATCCACAGTCCGTGAATCTTGCTCCGTGATCTCACACTTCATTTCTTCAAATCAGGTATTGGAACACCTTCTCTGAATCATTTGATGGACTTGCAGTACTGTCCGTAGACCGAACTACAGTTCGTCAATCCTAGTCGTGGTTCTACACTTGGTCAAGAATTCCCTGATTTCCTCTCCTAGGTTTGCCCATCATCTACGCCATTCACCTACAGACCGTGAATGGACCTACGGTCCGTAGATCACATATATAGGTGGGTTTTTCTGCATCATTTCTTCAGCTGTCTCCTAACTCCCCCGCCAAAAATTATTTCCTACAAACAAGGTAAAAACACATCAATACCACTACAAAATGGCCCTAGACACACACAACTCTTAAGTGAAATGTATTAAAAATACCGTAAACTCACGGTATATCACAGGACAATGATGAACTCAAAACCCGGCTTCTTGGAGTAAAACGTGGATTGGAGACTCTCCACGATGCTGCTAAAAAGGTTTTTTGCCTACAGAAGGACACTACCACCGATGTGGGTAAACTGGGCATTGCTATGACTGGAATTAAACAGGAAGGGATCTCCACAGTCAACAAATTTATCAAACAAGTTGACTCTCTCAAAAGTGGAGTCAGCTACTCAAACAATGATCTTGTGGTTACAGTTCAGATCTCTTACTCCAGTCTCTCATGAAATGTGGAACTCTCTTACAATTCCTTTTGTGGGAAAGTCATCAACATCCTAAAGTACTTTTTGGGTGATCGCTAACCTCTGAATTTTGAATGCTTATTTTAACTTCTCATTTTGGACTTGTTTCAATGGGGGTTTGTCCCTAAAACTTTCTTTTGGATTGTTTCCTGAGGACTATCTTACCTCTTGACTACTCTGCTTTAAGCTGTTTTTACCTGTTTCTGTTTATATTATGTGCCTTGTTCTTTTTTATTATGCCAAAGGAGGAGAAAACTTGCCACAATTCTTAAGACAGGAACCAGTTCAACATATTCACGAGGCTCTCAAGGAAGGAGGAGCCACATATACAGGGGGAGCTACACATACATCCATATCTCAGGGAAGTATCATTGTCTCTCTACACTCTATTTAAAATTGTAAATTAATTGTCATTATAAAAAAATGGGGAGATTGTTAGCTCCTTAGTGTTAGTAAATTCTGATAAATGACACTTAACAATTACTCACAATTCTTGCAGGCAAATAAATTCAATAAGGAAAGGATCCAAGAAAACAACACCACCATGGAAAGAGATATATTATGTTCCTTACAAATACTACAAAAAGGAAATGCATAATCAAATGGATTGAGAATCAATAACAGATGGCCTAAAACAGGCAGAAGCTCAATCAAGCTAATCTTGATTGATAGGACGAGATCAAGAAATTATAAATCAATCCAAGAATAGAGCCAAGTCACCAAGAGAAGGAAGGAAATTAGATCAATACAATAGTCAAGATAATCTGCCAGCCAAGCATATAATCAAGCCATGTCAGTCAAGAAAGATGAAATGCGATTTACCATGCACATATCTAACATGGACATGGATCAACATGTCGCCTCAATTAAGGGATTCCACAAATCCCTGATTGAAACATAACACCCTTGGGTTTTCCTTACAAGAGCACAAGTCTATTCATATATATACCTCCCTCAGACTTAGATGTGCAGGACGCAACTTCACTTGAGCTTATAGTGTAATCTTCTTTTATCTTTCATAAAGCTTTATAATCACGTGAGTGAAACAATTGAAAAGAAAAGAGAAAGAAAGATTATGAGTGTAGGTTTACAAGTAGAGGAAGTGTCAAGGTAGAACATATGATTTGCATAGACATGATCAATTTACAGAACCCTGTAACATCTGAAGTTCATTCCTAAGCTCTAAAGGAAATCCAAGGAGACTGGACATAGGCACCACATCGGTGTTCCATACCAGTACAAAAACTCTCTGTGTTTTTACTTACTGCACATTATTATTACTGTTTATCTACTCTACTAACGTGCAGGTGAGTCAACTGGCCATTACAGGAAGTCGACTGAAGGAAGTTTTAATTCATCCCCCCTCCTTATGGTAAAAGCGGAGAGAAGAAATTGGGGAGTGAAAAAGACAGAAAGTGGAAGATTTAACGAAGAGAGTTTTTTCGCAATTTCCCATTTTACTCTTACAATTAATTATTTTAGAAAGGGTAAACAAGTTTGTAAAGTTCTGAACAAGTTTCCTAAAGGATAAATTAGTAAAATCAATTTTCTTTAGTATGATTTTTTTTTAAAAGAGAAAAGTCTAATAGTTAATATGAGACGGTTCGTCATATTATTTATATTTGTATATTAATTATCCTTGCAACATGAACGGTCTAAGAGGAGAAACTATTCTAGGTCTTATAATTTAGAGGTGAAACTTAAAAGTTATATATTATTATCTTTCAACAACAAAAGATTATATTGCAATTCAAATTTAATTTTTTATATTATAAATTAAATGGTATGTTATTACTACTAGTGATAGTAAATTTGAATAATTAAATAGAATGACCATTTAGTCAAATGCTCTAACAAAAAATAACTCAATTAACGGTTAATTACCAAGAATCTATACTTGATCATTAAGTAATCAATAGAAAGATCATTTGATCATTAACTAATTATGTCTATGTCTACTCATATCTTCTCCGACACTTAGGTAAGTTCAAATAATAAAATTTGATATCTCCACACACATGAATTATTTTGAGAGAATAATGTATCTAAATGAATAGAAATATTGAGAGAAGG
Organism: Solanum stenotomum; assembly: GCF_019186545.1. NCBI lineage: Eukaryota > Viridiplantae > Streptophyta > Magnoliopsida > Solanales > Solanaceae > Solanum > Solanum stenotomum. Next base: position 23,442,395 of record NC_064285.1, on the reverse strand, counting down.
TCATGTAATCTAAATTTTAGGATTGTTTAGTGGAGATTTAAATTGAATGTCCATTGAAATTTGTCATTAAAACATTTTGAACCTCAAATTTAAAATTTGATATGTCGCAAATGTGAATTAGTCATTTCTAGTGAATATACAATATATTAAAAGAATTGAAACATCGATTTAGGACTATTTAGAGAAGATTTGAGTGAATAATAAATCTAAACGGATAATTTTCTCAAACAAAAAATTAGCTTTAATTTCTTTCCAACATAATTTATAAATCAATCAAAATTGAACAACATTTCCTTCAAAAAGGAGCATCAAAAGATATAACTAACAGAAATAAAATAAAAATAGGATATAGCTAAGAAAATAACATAAATATTATAAAATCATTCAAAAGCCCAAGCATTCTCTCTACGGACCTCCTCCTCTTCTGTTGGAGTATAATCATTCACGATACCAAATACTTCACGTATTTCCTCTATTGGTTTCCCTTTGATCCTATCAACAGATTCTTGGATCATTACCTCATTCAACTGCTTATCGTCAAGAGATTGAGCAGCCAAGAGAATGGCTCATCTTTAAGAAATCCTGATCAAAATTCTTTAGCTGATCTTCGATAACACCTTCCTCCGATGTTTCTTCCAATATTTAACTATTTTGGTCATTGTTTTGCCATTAAATTTAGACAAGGGGATGACATTAGAAGTACAATCCACATTTTGTACTATGTTCTTGATGACTTCTGACCTCACAGCTACAACCTCGTCTAGTTTGAATTCCTCACCATCGCTAGTCTTGAGAGTTATGAGATTTTTTGAAGACATGAAAGAAAATGGAGAGAACTATGAATGAATGATCTCAATACATGAGGCTAGCTTGGTCTTTTATAGTGTATTAGGTTTTAATTACTTTCCAAAGTTGTAATAGGAATATGGAAAGCAAAATATTACCTAGACCAAAACTTTTTTTTTTTCCTTTTTTGAAGTTTGATAAATTTTTTTTGCAAAATGTACATAATATGGCTTACAGCCTGTTTGTCATTGGTCTTGGGAGGTCAGAAACACTTTTGAAAAAAAAAACACTTTTATTGAAAAAATTAAGTGTTTGACAAATAAGTAAAAGTGTTTTTAAATGTAAGCAGAAGCAATTATTTTTTGCGGTTGGGAAGAAACTAAATTTTTTTAAAAAATAAAGTAGAGGCAAAAACAAAATGTAACGACCGGGTTCCGTCGTTATAGAAAAGCCAGCGGGGAAAATTTTTGGTTGGAAAACTTTTTTGTAGTAACTTGAAATTTCCCAACCTAGTCCAGATTTGGACGAAATTAGAGTCATTAAGGTGTAGGGAAATCTGGTAACAACCGGGTGACTTATTTATAATTTTGATTACATGAGTAGTTAGATAAGTCGTTAAGGAACCCGTACGACTTTACGAAATTGAATTTGGGTGAGTAGAACTCCCGCAATCGATCTTACCGTGAAAGGTATTTTCTAAGCATCGTTGGTTAATTTCCACCATTCTTGAGTCTAAAGGTAAGCTTTTCACTCCCGAATACATTTTTCGATCCAAAGAACGTAATAGAATGGGTAATTATCGTTGGGGAAGGGTTTTGATCTAGATTCTATGGTGGAAACAACCCTATTTTGGGTGTTTGGGATCATGCGTATGATCTAGGGTTCATAGAATTATTAGCAATTTAGGTAATTAGTGATTGTTTATTGATTCCCGTATTGTATTGATTGTTTGTAGACCAAGAACAAGTGGAACTAATCCGGAAAGGGAAGGATCAAGTTTCTTAGGGTTTCAAGCTTGTTTCAAGGTAGGTGATGGTTGTGATTCTATGATTGTGTGATGTATGTTTATATTGCTTTATTATGATACATGTACGTATGCGGATGTTGCATTATTGATCACACTTGTTGTAAATGAGGATGTATAATTGATGAATGTCATGAATTATGACTTGATTGTATGATTATGAGAATGTACTTGTGATTGTGATTGTGGCTTGTTGAATGGATTGGTTGCCACGTTCTGGCATAACTAACTTGGATCGGTTGCCACGTTTCGGCATAAATATGGGATCGGTTGCCACGTTCCGGCATAAACATTGGATCGAGTACCATGTTCCGATATGCTAACTGTTTGGGTTTGGGTTTCATGAGAGGACCAATGACTTGTCATAATTGTGTATCTTGGAAAATGCAAAATTGTTCATTGTTCGTAAATGTTGATAATATTGTATATGTTCGAATATGCATGTGATTATATTGTTGTAATGGCTTATGTATGTTGACTTAGTGGGATAGCCGCGTGATCGTACCAGTACAATGTGGTTGTGTACGGATACTACACTTTCTCTTTCTTTGTTGACTACAGGGCATCTTCAAGTAGCTATTGGCAGACCTCGCTTAGAAGATCATTGATCGTTTGAATTCAAGGGTGAGCCAAATCTTCCGGGCTGCCATGGGTTCTCTTTCGTCTATGTCCACCATTTCGAACTTAGACTTTCTAGTTAGTTATTAGTTTATTAGTTTGGGGTTGTATCCCTCTTGTTTAGACTTGTTGAACTTTAGATATCTTGGTACATTGACTTTCATGTTCTAGGTGTTACTTCCGCATTTGTTTAGTTGATAGACTTTTGCTTGGAGTTTATGGGAACTCCCTATTTCTTTTCTTAGTATTTAACTTGCTTCCGTAACGTAATGATTAGTATGTGATTAGAGTTGGTTAATTAATTAGCATTAATTGTTCTCCCACCAGAGGGTTAGTGTGGGTGCCAATCATGATGATCTGGGTCGTGACACAAAAATTATGTTTCTCAAGACTAACATATACTTTCCTTTTCATATAGACATATTTACCACTATATTTCTTAATAATTTATTAACATATTTCATAAGTTTGGTTAAATTTCATTTAAAAATTTCATTTTTTATTTTTATATAATAAATTTATAATTTATTTTACGTTTATAAAACATATAATTTTTTTATGTCTACAATTTAGGACTATTTAGAGGAGATTTGAGCTAGTCGATATTGAAAAAAATTTAACTCGTGAGGAAGATGCATTGTAATGTATAAATATTAAATAACTGTGTTTGTGATTTAGTTATTATCATACATAAACACAATCTTACACTACTTATAAAATTTTGATACATTACATATACATAGAGTCATTTAATTAATAATAATTTTGGTAAATGATACATTTACTTGAGAAGCCGTAGTAAATATTGCCCTAAAATTTGGAATATTACAAGTATTTTTTCATAGCAATTGTAATAACTGATTTCTTCTATTTGTAATATGTTGAGCTCATCCATTATTACCCTGCAAGATGCACTAGGTTTTTTATTCTCCCCAGTCTCCATCTACTTCCACCTCGACTCTCGAAAATCAATCTATTGAGAGTTCTCCCAACGAGCAGAAGATAAATTGGGAATGTTCCTGATCTGCGAACAGAATCGAAGGAGGTTACCGCGACAACAAACCAACATGCTACATATTGTGCAAAAGGAAAGATGGTACATATACACGTTCCTCCAATTATTTTTTTATTTTTTTCACCCAGTGTTCAATATCCGCATTAAAGTTTAGTTAATTTGAATTTACACCAAGTAGGACCTCACTCAGACGGTAGCGCTTCCTACTAAAAGTTTTTTTATATGTTCTTCCAAACTATCTAACTTCTTACCCAAATCAAGTCGAAGAATTTTTTTAAGCTCTAGCACCAATTAACATTATTAATAAATTTCTAAAAGTGACATGTAAACCAATATAACATTGTATTAAAAAATAAACTCCATAATGTTTCTCTTTTGTTTTTTAAGTTTTAAACTTTAGTAGTCTTTTAAAGGATTCCCTAATAATTAAATCATTTTTGTTGTTTTATGAGTAACTTCAAAGAAAAGCTATGTTAAGAGATTTTTCAGTACTTAAATTGTGGCATTTAATTAAGAAAGTATATCAAGTCTATTGGATATGCTTTGAATAAGAGATGTTAATTTGTTTTGTTGAGAATATTATTAAAAGAAGATTTGAATGATTAAAATACCTAAGAGATTTGAAGTGTTTAATTTATAGAGCAGTATGTTTTCATCATCCTAGTTGAAGTAGAAAGTCAAAGGAAAAAATTTAAAAAGAACACGAGAATTAAACTCGATTTTTCATAAACCATGTCAGATTAGGAAATTATATCATACAATAATGAAAGCTCAAGTTAATTTGAAAACTATTCATAAACCGTATGTGAACTGTATAAGATTAGAAAAAAGGAAGTTTTTATTTTCTTTCTTTAGAACTAATTGATGAAAAGTTTAAAGGAAAATTATAGTAACAAAAGTTGACAAACCACCAATTTAATTTATGGACTAAAAAATTAAATTGTAGAGATTATGTTTTAGGTTGATGAAGAACAGGAAGAATCCATGTTAAAGAATTCAAAATCTTATTTTATATGTATACACACCCCTTTTTTTTTTCCTTTCAGATAATGCCACATACACAAATTTCCGTATATTTTAATTAATAATACATATATGTTTTTATACTCTATTATTTTATTTTATTTTATTTTATAATTGGTATTATGATAGATTATTTCTATCTTGTCTAAGTATCTCAGTATTTATTTCTTAATTATTTTAAAAAAAATCCCTCGAAAGCATTTCTTTTTTGCAATTCGAATCTTGAATCAATATTCAATTTCATTTTCTTGTAACAGTGAGAGAGCAAGATCTATTAATTTAGTGGTTAGATAAACTTTTAGCTAATAGATATTTTATTAATTTTTCTAGCATAATCAATATTTTGTTTGCTTATAAGTTCAATAGTTGAGCTCTATATATTTTATATAGATCACTAAGTTGTTTGTATAAATAACTTTAATTTCTTTCCAACATAATTTATAAAATCAAAATCAAAGAACAATTCTATAAAAATTAACAATAGAATATAGAACTAAATAAAATAAAATAGGATATAGCTAACTAGACCGTTTTAATTCTAAAATAAAAATAGAAAAAAAAGTAAAAATAACCATAATGCTATAAAATCATTCAAAAGCCCAAGCATTCTCTTTACGGATCTCCTCTTCTTCCTCTGGAGTAAAATCATTCTTGCTATCAATAACTTCTTGACACATCATATCCAATATCTCCTTATCGTTAAGAAAATTAGCAGCTAAGATAAGAGCATGTAAAATCGAGTGGTGCACCTTCACAAAAGCCTTCTCAAACGCCATCAACATGTCTTTGGAGATGTCTTCCTCCAAATGTTTCTTCCGGTATTCTATCACTTTGGTCATTATTTTGCTATCGACATTAGGAAAGGGAATGACGTTTGAAACACAATCGTCTTCAACCATATTCTTGATAGTTTGTGACCTCACGGCTATCGCCTCATCAAGTACAAATTCGTTACCATCGCAAGTCTTTAGAGTTAAGACCTTTGTTGACATGATGGTAAAAATATATTTGAATAAGAGATGTTAATTTGTTTTTGTTGAGAATATTATTGAAAGGAGATTTGAATAATTATAATGTATAAGAAGTTTGAAGCTCTTAATTTATAGAGCATTAGGTTTTCACCATCCTAGTTGAAGTAGGAAGTCAAAAACAGAAAAAAAGAGTTCGATAGAAAAATCCGTTTTTGCATAAACAATGTCAGATTAGGAAATTGTAAAAATTCTACTTAAATGTATGTTACCGCATAAAATTAGGAAAATGAAGCCTTTGTTTTTCTTCCAAATCTCAAATAGGAGAAAAATTATTTAGTAATCATTATGTAAGGAGCCTTTTTCTTCTTCCACACA
>NC_064285.1:23382044-23435075 GCF_019186545.1 Solanum stenotomum | reverse complement strand
TTTGTGAAACAAATTCTGAAAGTTATGTGAACAGTTAGTAAGCAAGATTCAAACTTTTGTTGTTATCAAGATGAGAGAGAAACTAGGGTGTACGTGTTCTCCATAAGCTCATAACGCGGTACTCCTAGTAATAGTAATCCTTTCCTAGTGTATTACATGCAAAGTGATAAGTTAGGTATCTCTAATTTCTTGGTCCGGCAACTAGAGAATTTCACCCGCACCTTGATCCGGCTATGTGTGTATAATTTACCAACCCTTACCGTTACCTCATATTAGACATCACATCAATGTATGGCTTAGTTTTCACCTTCGTACCAATCGACATTAGACTATTAGATAGTATCACACTAAATCTATGTTGATAATTCTTTTGTTATTAACTACCTACTTGGTCCGACAAGTAGCAACAAGGCGAGTTCTAACGTTTGCAATCGCTAAAAGAACTTCTAAATGAAAGAATTATCAATGCATGCAATAACACTATTCAAGATTTACTTAGTTACTATTCATACTTTGTTAATCGCTCATGGTTACCGCAACCCTAGTTGTGGATTTAGTTACCCATAGTAGCAAGAACACAATTCATATTTTTAGATGATGAAATAATGAACTTACGTAATGAGAAGAATAAACCCAGAAGCTCAACTTGAATTTCAAAGTCAAAATCTTCAAAACGAACTTAGGAAATCGAGAATTGCTAAAATTGCAAGTTAATTTCCAAAGCCAAAAACTAGAATAAAATTAATGAGGTCTAACCCCCAAAAATGAGGTTTACATGCCCTATATATAGAAAAACAAGTCCTAACTAAAAAGGAAACAAAATAAGGAAATAAAGTTTCTGGACGCGGTTGTCATTGATGAGACTAACCTACGGTCCGTAGGCCCCTTTCGTGATCTGGGACTTAGGACATTTTCCTAACTTCAAAATCATCAACTCTCAGAAGCATTTGACGGCTCAGCAGGACAGACTATGTCTCGTTCCACGGTCCGTGAATCGCGCTCCGTGATCTCACACTTAGTGTCTTCAAATCAGGTACTGGAACACCTCCTCTGAATCATTTAACGAACTTGCAGTACGGTTCGTCAATCTTAGTCGTGGTTCCACACTTAGTCAAGAATTCCCAGATTTCCTCTCCAAGCTTTGCCCATCATCTACGCCCTTCACCTACGGACCGTGAATGGACCTACAGTTCGTAGATCACATCCGTAGGTGGCTTTTTCTGCATCATTCCTTCAGATGTTTCCTAACTCCCTCGGCCAAACTTATTTCCTGCAAACAAGATAAAAACACATCATTACCGCTACAAAGTGTCCCTATACATACACAACTCTTAAGTGAGATGTATTAAAAATACCGTAAACTCACGGTATATCAACACCCTCAACTTAAATTTGTTGTTTGTCCTCAAGAGACACACTAAGACTCTAAACGACACTTGTATAGAAGCAAGCATTCAAGCACAAGAAATCACATAGATCTCTATCCCGACTCTCTCTTTGAGTGCAAATCTTTTCTCTTAGACTCAACAAGCTAACTCACGTGGATCAAAATATGACAAAGATCGACCAATCAACACACAACATACACTGTTTTGCTATCACCAAGGTACCAACTTCTCGACAATGTAACTAGTGCCCTTACTTCAAACGAAATCCCTTTTTCACACAATGAATATAATTTTGAGTACAAGGATTCATTCAACACTCACGCTCATAATTAATGTCAAGTACAGTTAGTGCTCAATACCATAAGCTTGCCCTTATTTTCACTGCTTAGACTCTCCAAACTAGTTGCTAGGATCACTATAGGACTTTCTTAGCTTGTAACGTAGGCTCAGGGTCAGGTGTGGTACATTCGGGTACTTTTTATTGACTTTCTGCCCTCCTTGACATTACATTGGCTATTTACCTCTTCCTTGACCTATTTTTGGCACCCTTCCATTTTAAGCTCTTTCCCTTCTTTCTTTGCAACAATGGATGTGACTTTTTTTTTACTCTTATTTTTTACTTTCTTCTTTTTCTTTTATTTCTTTTAACACTTTTCTTTTGCTTCTTTTTCACAAAGTCACATCCTCTTCCATACTTTTTCTCTTTTCAACACTAAACACTTTTCATACCCTTTTTTCCATTTGGTTTCCTTTTTCATAACCATCCTCAACTTATGCATGTTGCATTAGTTGAGGTGCACAATGTCCGATGTCCGACCAGGGCCAAGATCAAGGTAACTATTGGGCTTAGCCACCCTCAACTTAGGCTTTTGGCCTAAGTCAAGGTGCACATGTCCAAGAAGGGACCGGGGCCAAGACAATGTTTTTAAGGGAAGGTGAGTTAGGTGAATAAAAAGAATTGGTCAATTTTAGGCTCAAATATTTGGATAAAAAGGAAATAATGCTACCATTTGGTTAGATCATTTTAGGATTAAGTGGACTAATTTGAACAATAGCCTATGATCACTTCCTAACTTCTAGCCTAGATTATCCTAGCAGGACCAATGGAGCAAGTTCTAGATTGGCACAAAACTGTCTAAACAATCAACCATCCTCACACACTCTTGGCACACAATTTCATTATCAGATTATTAAATTACCCAGTTCAAGTTTTAGCTTAAGTTATGAAATCAAGTTGGTTCTTTATCATGTCATACTCAGAGCCAACATATTCAACTCATTTTAGCCTACAAATTTTAGCACATGTCACAAATTTTGGATGGGTATCATTTTTCTTTCTTATTTATGCCATCATGCTTAATTCTTTCACATGCTTCTACACATACAATCCTAACACATGCCCGTTCAACAGAAATTAAATAGTCTCTTAGGGAAAAAAGAACACAGGCAAGAAAACCCCAAGAGAGGATTATGAGTTGGGTTACTTAGACTTCACCCTATCACTCACAATCCATTTATCCCACCCCCAACAAAAATAGAGTGCAATTGTCCCCAATGCACAAAAATAAGCAATAAAAAGTAGGGTGAAGGTGAAGCAAACATGTGGCACAAATGCGCCGACGAACTCAACAAGCGGGTAGGTCCGATTTCCCGGAGCCCGCTAGATCAACACTTGGGCCACCCTCAGTAGTGCCCACATCATCAGTCACATCGTCCTCAATAGTGTTATCAATCACTCTAACCGCACCATTAATGGTGCTCACATCATCTCCCACAGCATTTGCAGCCTCATTAGTGGGCCTAGAACTCGAAGCTCCAATAACACTCTCATGAGCCCTCTACTGGCGCAGTTCCTCATCCACAATAGAGGCTTTCCTAGCCTGCTCATTCTGTTGGCGTTCTCTCTTCCTAGCTCTAGCATCCTCAGTGGTGTCAGGAATGTGACTAGAGCGGTTCCTCTTCCCTCGAGCACGGGTTGGCTCAGGATTGCTATGTCATCGTTGAATAAAGCATCAAGCATGATATCATCAGCCAATGCAGTAGGTTCAGACTCTGGCTCATCTGTCGGTGGGACAAGGATGGCATTAAGGTCAGCCCAGAGACTGTCCAACTCGGTCCAGATAGATGAGAGATCTGTGATGGGGGATGATCGTTCAAGGACCATCAACTCGAAGCCGTCAAGGCGCTTATGAACAACCTAGACCTTCTGGTCCATTATGGTCTCCATCTTACCCTCAGACTCTGCAATATACCTCTGCATCCATGGCCTCACATGTTGGAGCAGCGTGGCCATCTGAGCCTCCAATTTCTGAACTCGAGCCAGGGACACAACAACAACTCCTGAATGAGGGGTGGCTCTGGATGAGCTAGGGTCCCGACTAGTGGCCTGAGATAGGGGGCCGGAGCATCATCAATGTGAGCTGGAGGTGCAGGGTAATCACCCTGTATCTGCTTCACATCATCTACTCAATCTGCTCCTAATGGCGGTACTGCAATCTGTGGACCACGTCGCGAGGTAGCTACGTTGGCTTCATCCCAAATAAGGTCGATATCAAGAGTCCCAGTGGCCTATACTAAAGTGTCACAAAGCCAAATAGGCACCCCTGAGTCCCTGCACAACTGGAAGATCATACACGGGAAGGGTAAAATGGTGGTGGCCTTGAATACCTCTTATGGATCTCTGCCAATAGCATGCAGGAAAAGTCGATCTTGAACCCAACTACCAAGGCCGTAACCATCACTGCTCTATCCCATGTAAGCACATTATTAGCCTTAGTGGGCGATACCCTATTTCGCACCAAAGCAAAAAGAACTTGGCCATAAAATTGAGGATGGCCTTCTGAATACCCAAGCGCGGTGTGCTGACCCACTCCACACGCTCTCTATCCGCAGCAATATGCCTGTCCAACCAAAGTAATCGGCCTCCTTCTACTATGCATTCAGTGGAACGCTCTACTCCACACAATGTCCCATCGGTAGACAAAATTATCGGTGTTGAGTGCCCACCTGGTGCCCGGACCATAGAGGAATCGATTGATGGTGACCTGCGATATGTCCACCGAAATGCCCCAGACTAGAGTGGAAGTGAGAAGGTCCTGGGCTGTGGGTTTGGACTTCTTATCGATAGACCCTTGAAGTGTGGCAGCATAGAAAGCATAAAACTCCCTTACAATCTCCTCGCTGTAAGTCCTAGGGCTCCGATCCATCCACTCGCATTTATGTTTTTGATAGAGCTGGTGGATGTCGGGTATGGTATGTAGGCTCCCGCGAGAACTCTGCGCTCCTCATTAATTTGTTCGACCTTCACCCTCTTTTCATTCAGCATCGAGGCATCCATGTATATCTTCCATTGACCCTCAACACACCACCTATTGGGTTCCTCTAGAACTGGAGCAGGGTCGGTGTTTGGAGGCAATGGGACTTCCCGCGAACTAGTAGCCTCATCAGACGAGGCAGCTCGGCCATGTGAACTTGAGCTGGTGGCGGATTCAGAACTAGAACCGGAAGTAGGGGCGGACTCAGTGCTAGAAGCAGAACCAGCCTCAGAGCCGGAAGCAAAACTAGTCGGTGACCCTATCAGTGTGTTCTCTTTATTAGCTAGGAGACAGTGACTACATCGGTAACCACCTGCCGAGATTGATTGCAGGTAGCCCGAAGAGCAGCAGGGGATGTCCTTGATGCTGGTGGAACATATGCGGGATCCTTCTCCACATCCATGTCTTCATCAATTAGTCTAAAGTAGGTGCCACAGATTTTGTTTTTCCCCTGTTTGTGTAGGTCACTTGTTTCTTAGGAGCCATGGTACTTGTGGATGTATAATTAGTGCCAAAATAAACCCATAACACACTCTAAACATTTTTAGAACTAAGAACGAACCAAAATGAAAAACTAAAAATTTCAGATAGTGTCTTCAGTGGCCACCTACGGTGGGTATCTATAGTCCGTAGGCTGACCTACGATCCGTGGATCCCCTCTGTAGATCAGAAGTCCCAAATAGGTAGGCTCTGATGGGAACCACAGATGTGCAGAATGGTCCGTAGATTGACCTACGGACCGTAGTCTACCTCCGTGGTTCCACACTTAGTGGAGTTGCTATGTGCCACCAACCACGGACCTGATCTACGGTCCGTTGATTGACCTACGGTCCGTAGACGGGGTCTAGTGGATCAGGTTTGTTCCAGGTATCAGACATGCTGCAATTTGAAACACAATTTTGACAATTTACCCTAGTTTAATCATGCATTTGAAGATAATTTATGCTAGTTCGTCATTCTAAGGGTTCCACTAACTTAATTTTCAACAGGTATTGCATACAAGGCAAAGAACCCTAAGTCATTTAGACTCTTATTTCACTGATTTTACACAATATGAAGACACACGATCACAATCTATCGTCCCAAGGGTGGTTATACTTTTAGTTTAGCATGCACTTTCATACAACAACTACCCAAGGTCAAGACCCAAATCCTGACTTTCTATAACATCAATGAATCAGAAATTCAAAGTGAAGGGAAAGTTGATTTCTTTACAAACAAAGAAAATAGGGTGATTGTGTGATGACTCTAGAATTCCAACAACCTTTTTACTCGCCCGGACACCGAAACTCTGAAAATGGGGATGAAGGGATTTGAGGGAAAAGAAGAGTGATTTGGGAAATAGAAGGATGAGTGTGGAGTGATTAAAGGGTGAGTGGTGGTAATATGTAGAGATTTTAGGAATTTGATGGGTTTAGAAACGGTTAGGATGTAATATTAGAAGTGGGAAATAATTTGAAAATGGGGGGATTTTATTTAAAAGGGGTCCGGGTCGGGTCAGGCAGAACTAAGGATTGGACCCACGAGACCCCGTCTGCGGTCCGTGGGTTGACCTATCCGTAGGTCACTCTTACACTTAGAAAATTTAGAGAACTTGCCTGGGATCTACGGACGCCATTCACGGTCCGTGGAATGATCCACGGACCGTCGATGGGGTCCGTCGACCTTTGCAACAATATTTTTCCTATAGATTTTGCTTTTCAACCCTGCACATGTAGCAACCATTAGGCCTTTCTTTTTACATTTTCTGGACACTTTTTAGACACAGACCTTATGCTATATCTAGCCAATACTGAAACAAAAATAAAGCACCTATCTAAAGGAATACAGAAAAACAAATAAACAAAGAAAACTACTAAACCGAAAAGAAAAACCAATAGTTGCCTAGATTGTACATCTTGGGTTGCCTCCCAAGCAACACTTGATTTAACGTCGCAGCACGACGCAGACCTCTTGATTACTCAGACTTCATCAAGATAGTAGGCCTCAACAACTTCTTGCACACTTTCTGTGTTTCCCAGATAGATCCCATTTACCTTAAACCTTGTTCCCTCACTGTTCTCAAGCTCCACCGCTCCATGTGGGAGAACTTGCATGACTAAGAATGGCCTGGTCCACTTGGACTTGAGCTTGCCCGGAAACAAGCACAACCTAGAGTTAAATAGAAGCACAAGATCACCCACAACAAATTTGCGTTTTCCAATCCTTTGATCATGATACCTCTTCATCTTCTCTTTGTACAAGGATGAACTTTCATATGCTCTTAGGTGAAACTCATCAAGCACATTCATTCTCTGATTTGATGTGGCGCCCCAATCCAAATTTAGCTTCTTTATTGCCCACATAGCCTTATGTTGTAGATCTACCGACAAATGGCAGGACTTCCCATATATAAGTTGGTAGGGGGACATACATATGGGAATCTTGAATGCGGTGCGATAAGCCTATAGAGCATCATCAAGCTTCCTTGACCAATCGGTTCTATTAGCATTCACAGTCTTAGCCAAAATTTGCTTGATCTCTCCGTTGGACACTTCAACTTGCCCACTAGACTGCGGATGGTAAGGAGTGGCCACATTGTGGTGGACGTCATATTTCTCAAGTAGCGCCCTAAACAACTTATTACAAAAGTGGGAACCTCCATCGTTGATAATCACCCTAGGTGTACCAAATCTGGAGAAGATATTCTTTTCCAAGAATGCGGTGACACTTTTACCCTTAGTGTTAGGAAGCGCAATTGCTTCCCCGCCTTCGACACATAATCAATTGCAACAAGAATATACTTCATCCCATGTGAACTCACAAATGGACCAATAAAATCAATTCCCCATACATCGAACAACTCTGTCACCAATATAGGATTCATAGGAAGCTCTTGCCTCTTAGAAATCCCTCATTCTCTTTGGCAACGGTCACAAGACTTGGCGAAATCATGAGCATCTTGGTGGATGGTAGGCCATTAATACCCACATTGCAAGATTTTATACGCAGTCCGAATACCACTATGATGCCCACCAACAGGCGATGAATGGCACGCCTCTAGTATACTCAACATCTCGACCTCAAGCACACAGCAACGAATAATTCCATCAGCACGACTACGATACAAGTAAGGCTCATTCCAAAAGAACTTCTTCACATCATGCATACACTTTTTTCTTTGGTGAAAAGACATATCCAATGGCACCAAATCACTTGCCAAGTAGTTAGCAAAGTCTGCGAACCAAGGAATCAGATCATGAGAAGCAGCCAATGCCTGTTCATCTAGAAAAACATCACTAATTTCAGCCCTATCACCAAGCTTTAGCATAGCTTCTTCCTCCAATCTAGATAAGTGATCGGCAACTTCAAGTTTTGTCCCCTTTCTATCTTTCACCACAAAGTCAAACTCTTGCAGCAACAACACCCATCTAATCAGCCTCGATTTTGTATCCTTCTTAGCCATCAAATAACTCAATGCAGAGTGATTTGTATGAACAATGACCTTAGTACCAACAAGTAGGATCAAAATTTCTCGAATGCGAAAACCATTGCAAAAAGCTCATCTTCAGTCACTATATAGTTCTTTTGAGCCACATTTAGAGCTTTGCTAGCATAGTAAATAGGATGAATAATCTTCTCTCGCCTCTGTCCTAATACCACACCAAGCGCAACTCTACTCGCATCACACATTACCTCAAACGGTTGTCCCCAATCCGGTGAAATAATGATAGGTGTAGTAACTAACTTCTTCTTCAACTCTCCAAATGCTCTCAGAAAAGTATCATCAAAATCAAAATTATACTCCTTTTCGAGTAGTTTGCACAATGGATGTGCAATTTTGGAGAAGTCCTTGATGAACCTCCTATAGAAACCTACATGCCCAAGAAAACTTCTAACACCTTTAACAAAGATAGGTGGTGGAAGCTTTTCTATTACCTCAACTTTCGCTCTATCAACCTCAATACCCTTCTCAGAGATCCGATGACCCAGAACTATCCCTTCTTTCACCATGAAGTGGCATTTCTCCTAATTGAGCACAAGATTGCACTCTTTACACCTTTTAAGCACCTCGGCCAAATGGTCCAGAAAACGATCAAAAGAGTCACCTACCACAGAGAAATCATCCATAAATACCTCAATAGTGTCCTCCATCATATCAAAAAATATCTACATCATACAACGCTAGAAGGTTGTTGGAGCATTACACAACCCAAATGGCATTCGTTTGAATGCGAAAGTTCCATAAGGGCAAGTTAAGGTGGTCTTCTCATGGTCTTTCGGAGCTATAGAAATCTGATTGTAGCCCGAATAACCATCAAGGAAACAATACTAACCCTTACTCGCAAGTCGGTCCAACATCTGATCCATGAATGGTATAGGAAAATGGTCATTTTCTGTCTAAGCATTTAATTTCTGATAGTCCATGAAGACTCTCCATCCAGTCACGGGCCGCATCAGAACAAGCTCGTTTCTCTCATTAGGTACCACAATAATCCCACCTTTCTTTGGCACACACTGAACATGACACACCCAACTACTATCTGCAATGGGATAAATAACTCCAGCATCCAACCACTTGATGATTTCCTTCTTAACTACCTCTTGCATAGGCGAATTTCTGGTGCTCAATAATAGGCTTGTGATTCGGCATGAGTTGTATTTTGTGAGAATAAATACCAGGAGGAATCCCAATAATGTCCGCAATAGTCCACCCAATAGCTCACTTGAACCTCTTCAACACGGAAACCACTGCCTCAACTTGTGCCATATTCAAATCTGCCGCAATGATAACTGGTAAACTGCCATCTCTCCCCAAGAATACATACCTCAAATGCAATGGTAGAGCCTTAAAATCCAATTTCGGCGCCTCCTCAACAGATGGTCTGGTCGGTGGAGAATCGCGATTCTTTATGTCTAACTCCAATCTTTTTGTTTTTGAACGGAATTCAAACCTATCATGTGCGGTGACCAATTCATCATTGTATTCAATACCATCACCATCAAAGTTCATCATTACCGCTACTAGTGCATCAACACCCAGCCTTTCTTCAATAGGTACCTCAGAACCACTCTCTACAATATGTGTCACCATAGATACTAATTTCAGCTCATAACTCTGCTTCATGGACCTAGAGATATTGAAAGTTACCTCTTTATTGTTCAATCAAAACTTCATCTGCCCTTTCTCCATATAAACCAAGGCACTCCTAGTGGCTAGGAATGGTCTCCCAAGGATAATGGGAACCTCAAAATCAATATCACAATCCAGTATCACAAAATCCGCCGGAAAGATAAAAGACTCCACTTTCACTAGTACATCCTGGAGCACACCAATGGGCTTCTTCATAGTTCTATCAGCCATAAGCAGTCGCATCGTAGTCGGTTTTGGATCCCCTAAACCCAACTTCTTGTAAATAGCCAATGACATCAGATTGATACTAGCACCCAGATCGCACAATGCCTTTGCAAAATGTAGCAACTAATGGTACAAGGGATAGTGAAAGCCCCATGATCCTCCTTCTTCTGCACATGGGACCTTGTAGCAATAACATTACAATGTTGCAACTTATCATCATCTTCAAAATTCACGGCCCGCTTTTTAGTTACCAAGCCCTTCATAAACTTTGTATACCTAAGCATTTGCTCCAAAGCTTCTATCAACATCACATTGATGGAAAGCTCCTTCAACATACTAATAAACTTGCGGTACTTGCCTTCTTCAGTCTTTCTCACTAACCTCTGTGGGAAATGAGGGGGAGGTCTAGGCATGGGAATAACTTTCTGAGTTATCTCCGCTTCCTTCTATGTTGCATTCTCAGGCTCTTCATTTACCTCAATCATATCATTATCTTTACTAACCTCAACTTCAACCCCAGATGGCATCGATGGATCAATAGTCTGCTTACCTACAATGCCTATCATTCTTTGGATTTTGGATGGTATTGCTAGGAAGTGTGCCTGGTTGACGTGGGTTCACTGTAGTAGACAACTGAGCCATCTGCTGCTTAAGATGCTTGATTGACAATGCATGTGCATAAATTTTTTGACCAATACCAGACAAGTCATTTCGCATCTCCTTCACATTCTCATTAGTTGCATCAAACCTTCTCATCATCTTCTGCATCATATCCTTAATACGTGACATATTACCTCCAGCTTCCCTATTACTAGATTCCCAATTTTGAGGAGGAACATAAGGTCCAACCCGATCATTTCTGTTGGCATAGTTGTTCCGGTTAAAGTTGTTGTCGCGATTGTAGTTCCCATCCTGAAAATATTAACCCTCTCGGTTGTAGTTGACATAGTTTCGACCTTGGATTCCTTGACCTTGATGCCAATTATCCCTATTGGAACCTTGGGCGTTGGCTCGTAAACCCCCAGTCTGATCATTCACTGCATAAGTATCCTCTTCATAGTAACATTCCTAACCCGGTGGTGGATTTCTAGTCAAATAATTGACAGCATTTACCTTTTCTGCACCTCCACTCACATGCTTCAACACCAACCCTAATTTGGTCCTCATTTGAGCCATCTCTTCACGAATATCATCTGCAGACTGGTTGTTTGTAGCTTGAACAGAAAATGTGTTCCTCCCAGTAAATGACTTTCTAATGCTCTACACTATTGTTTCGGGAAATCTTCTCCAGTTTTTCTACAATCTGCTCAAAAGTGCACTCACCATATGAACCTCCAGCGATAGTATCAAGTACTGCCTTACTATTGTCATCCTGACCTCGGTAGAAATACTCTTTCAGCGTTCATCATCAATGCGGTGATTTGGAACACTTCATATGAAAAACAGTGAACCTGTCCCAAGAGCAACTCATAGACACTCTCGGTAATACTACGAAGTTGTTGAGTTTATCTTTATGGTTCATCTTCTTTGACATAGGAAAGAATCTTGCCAAGAACACCTCAGTTAGTTGTCCCCATGTGTAGATTGAGTTATAAGGAAGCTCATTAAACCACACAGCAGCATCGTCGATCAATGATGGAGGGAATACTCGCAAGAACACAATTCACATTTTTAGATGAAGAAATCATGAACTTGCGTAATGAGAAGAATAAACCCAGAAGCTCAACTTGAATTTCAAAGTCCAAATCTTCAAAACGAACTTAGGAAATCAAGACTTGCTAAAATTGCAAGTTAATCTCCAAAGCCAAAAACTAGAATAAAATTAATGAAGTCTAACCCTCAAAAATGAGGTTACATGCCCTATATATAGAAAAACAAGTCCTAACTAAAAACGAAACAAATTATGGAAATAAAGTTTCTGGACGCGGTTGTCATTGACGAGACTGACCTACGGACTGTGGACTGACCTACGGTCCGTTGATCCCTTCCGTGATTTGGGACTTAGGACATTTTCCTAACTTCAAAATCATCAACTCTCAGAAGAATTTGACGGCTTAGCAAGACGGACCGTGACTCGATCCACGGTCCGTGAATCGCGCTCCGTGATCTCATACTTCATTTCTTCAAATAAGGTATTGGAACACCTTCTCTGAATCATTTGACGGACTTGCAGTACGGTCCGTAGACCGAACTACAGTTCATCAATCCTTGTCGTGGTTCTACACTTGGTCAAGAATTCCCTGATTTCCTCTCCAAGCTTTGCCCATCATCTACGCTCTTCACCTACAGACCGTGAATGGACCTACGGTCCATAGATCACATCTGTAGGTGGGTTTTTCTGCATCATTCCTTTAGCTCTCTCCTTACTCCCCCGCCAAAATTTATTTCCTACAAACTAGATAAAAACATATCAATACCACTACAAAATGGCCCTAGACACACAGAACTCTTAAGTGAAATGTATTAAAAATACCGTAAACTCATGGTATATCACAGGACAATGATGAACTCAAAACCAGGCTTCTTGGAGTAGAACGTGGATTGGAGACTCTCCACGATGCTGCTAAATAGGTTTTTTGCCTACAGAAGGACAGTACCACCAATGTGGGTAAACTGCGCATTGCTATGACTGGAATTAAACAGGAAGGGATCTCCACAGTCAACAAATTTATCATACAAGTTGACTCTCTCAAAAGTGGAGTCAGCTCCTCAAACAATGAACTTGTAGTTACAGTTCAGACCTCTTACTCCAGTCTCTCACGAAATGTGGAACTCTCTTACAATTCCTTTTGTGGGAAAGTCATCAACATCCTAAAGTACTTTTTGGGTGATCGCTAACCTCTGAATTTTGAATGCTTATTTTAACTTCTTGTTTTGGACTTGTTTCAATGGGGGTTTGTCCCTAAAACTTTCTTTTGGACTATTTCCTGAGGACTATCTTACCTCTTGACTACTCTGTTTTAAGCTGTTTTTACCTGTTTCTATTTATATTATGTGCCTTGTTCTTTTTTATTATGCCAAAGGGGGAGAAACTTGCCACAATTCTTAAGACAGGAACCAGTTCAACATATTCACGAGGCTCTCAAGGCAGGAGAAGCCACATATACATGGGGAGCTACACATACATCCATATCTCAGGTAAGTATCATTGTCTCTCTACACTCTATTTAAAATTGTGAATTAATTGTCATTATCAAAAATGGGGAGATTGTTAGCTCCTTAGTGTTAGTAAATTCTGATAAATGACACTTAACAATTACTCACAATTCTTGCAGGCAAATAAATCCAATAAGGAAAGGATCCAAGAAAACAATACCACCATGGAAAGAGATATATTTTGATCCTTACAAATACTACAGAAAGGAAAGGCATAATCAAATGGATTGAGAATCAATAACAGATGGCCTAAAACTGGCAGAAGCTCAATCAAGCTAATCTTGATTGATAGGACGCGATCAAGAAATCATAAATCAATCCAAAATAGAGCCAAGTCACCAAGAGAAAGAAGGAAATTAGATCAAGCCAATAGTAAAGATAAATCTTCCAGCCAAGCATATAATCAAGCCATATAGGTCAAGAAAGATGAAATGCGATTTACCATGCACATATCTAACATGGACATGGATTAACATATCACTTCAATCAAGGGATACCTCAAATCCCTGATTGAAACATAACACCCTTGGGTTTTCCTTACAAGAGCACAAGTTTATTCATATATATACCTCCCTCAGACTTAGGTGTGTAGGACGCAACTTCACTTGAGCTTATAGTGTAATCTTCTTTTATCTTTCATAACTTTATAATCACGTGAGTGAAACAATTGAAAAGAAAAGAGAAAGAAAGATTATGAGTGTAGGTTTACAAGTAGAGGAAGTGTCAAGGTAGAACATATGATTTGCATAGACATGATCAATTTACAGAACCCTGTAACATCTGAAGTTCATTCCTAAGCTCTAAAGGAAACCCAAAGAGCCTGGACATAGGCACCACATCGATGTTCCAAACCAGTACAAAAACTCCCTGTGTTTTTACTTACTGCACATTATTATTACTGTTTATCTACTCTACTAGCGTGCAGGTGAGTCGACTGGCCATTACAAGAAGTCGACTGTAGGAAATTTTAATTCACCCCCCTCCTTATGGTAAAAGCGGAGAGAAGAAATTGGGGAGTGAAAAAGATAGAAAGTGGAAGATTTAACGAAGAGAGTTTTTTCGCAATTCCCCATTTTACTCTTACAATTAATTATTTTAGAAAGGGTAAACAAGTTTGTAAAGTTCCGAACAAGTTTCCTAAAGGATAAATTAGTAAAATTAATTTTCTTTAGTATGATTTTTTTTAAAAGAGAAAAGTCTAATATTTAATATGAGACGGTTCGTCATATTATTTATATTTGTAAATTAATTATCCTTGCAACATGAACGGTCTAAGAGGAGAAAATATTCTAGGTCTTATAATTTAGAGGTGAAACTTAAAAGTTATATATTAGTATCTTTCAACAACAAAAGATTGTATTGCAATTCAAATTTAAATTTTTATATTATAAATTAAATGGTATGTTATTACTACTAGTGATAGTATAATTGAATAATTAAATAGAATGACCATTTAGTCAAATGTTCTAACAAAAAATAACTCAATTAACGGTTAATTACCAAGAATCTATACTTGATCATTAAGTAATCAATAGAAAGATCATTTGATCATTAACTAATTATGTCTATGTCTACTCATATCTTCTCCGACACTTAGGTAAGTTCAAATAATAAAATTTGATATCTCCACACACATGAATTATTTTGAGAGAATAATGTATCTAAATGAATAGAAATATTGAGAGAAGGTCATGTAATCTAAATTTTAGGATTGTTTAGTGGAGATTTAAATTGAATGTCCATTGAAATTTGTCATTAAAATATTTTGAACCTCAAATTTAAAATTTGATATGTCGCAAATGTAAATTAGTCATTTCTAGTGAATATACAATATATTAATAGAATTGAAACATCGATTTAGGACTGTTTAGAGAAGATTTGAGTGAATAATAAATCTAAAAGGATAATATTTTTCTCAAACAATATAATTAGCTTTAATTTCTTTCCAACATAATTTATAAATCAATCAAAAATGAACAACATTTCCTTCAAAAAGGAACATCAAAAGATAGAACTAACAGAAGTAAAATAAAAATAGGATATAGCTAAGGAAATAACATAAATATTATCAAATCATTCAAAATCCCAAGCATTCTCTCTACGGACCTCCTCCTCTTCTGTTGGAGTATAATCATTCATGATACCAAATACTTCACGTATTTCCTCTATTGGTTTCCCTTTGATCCTATCAGCAGATTCTTGGATCATTACCTCATTTAACTACTTATCGTCAAGAGATTGAGCAGCCAAGAGAACATCAAATAATTCTGACTGGCTCATCTTTAAGAAATCCTGATCAAAATTCTTTAGCTGATCTTCGGTAACACCTTCCTCCGAATGTTTCTTCCAATATTTAACTATTTTGGTCATTGTTTTGTCATCAACATTAGACAAGGGGATGACATTAGAAGTACAATCCACGTCTTGTACTATGTTCTTGATGACTTATGACCTCACAGCTACAACCTCGTCGAGTTTGAATTCCTCACCATCGCTAGTCTTGAGAGTTATGAGCTTTTTTAAAGACATGAAAGAAAATGGAGAGAACTATGAATGAATGATTTCAATACATGAGGCTAGCTTGGTCTTTTATAGTGTATTAGGTTTTAATTACTTTCCAAAGTTGTAATAGGAATATGGAAAGCAAAATATTACCTAGACCAAAACTTATTTTTTTTCCTTTTTTGAAGTTTATTAAATTTGTTTGGCAAAATGTACGTAATATGGCTTAAAGCCTGTTTGTCATTGGTGTTGGGAGGTTAGAAACACTTTTGAAAAAAAAAAACACTTTTATTGAAAAATTAAGTGTTTGACAAATAAGTAGAAGTGTTTTTAAATGTAAGCAAAAGCAGTTATTTTTTGTGGTTGGGAAGAAACTAAAATTTTCTTTTTTTAAAAATGAAGTAGAGGCAAAAAAAAAAATGTAACGACCGGGTTCCGTCGTTATAGAAAAGCCAATAGGAAAAATTTTTTGGTTGAAAAACTTTTTTGTAGTAACTTGAAATTTCCCAACCTAGTCCAGATTTGGATGAAATTGGAGTCATTAAGGTGTAGGGAAATTTGGTAACAACTGGGTGACTTATTTATAATTTTGATTACATGAGTAGTTAGATATGTCGTTAAGGAACCCGTACGACTTTACGAAATTGAATTCGGGTGAGTAGAACTCCTGAAATTGATCTTAGCGTGAACGGTATTTTCTAAGCATCGTTGGTTAATTTCCACTATTCTTGAGGCTAAAGGTAAGTTTTTCACTCTCTGAATACATTTTTCGATCCATAGAACGTAATAGAATGGGTAATTATCGATAGGGAAGGGTTTTGATCTAGATTCTATGGTGGAAACAACCCTATTTTGGGTGCTTGGGATCATGGGTATGATCTAGGGTTCATAGAATTGTTAGCAATTTGGGTAATTAGTGATTGTTTATTGATTCTCGTATTGTATTGATTGTTTGTAGACCAAGAACAAGTGGAACTAATCCGGAAAGGGAAGGATCAAGTTCTTAGGGTTTCAAGCTTGTTTCGAGGTAGGTGATGGTTGTGATTCTATGATTGTGTGATGTATGTTTGTCTTGCTTTATTATGATACATGTACGTATGCGGATGTTGCATTATTGATCACACTTGTTGTAAATGAAGATGTATAATTTATGAATGCCATGAATTATGACTTGATTGTATGATTATGAGAATGTACTTGTGATTGTGATTGTGATTGTGATTGTGATTGTGGCTTGTTGAATGGATCGGTTGCCACGTTTCGGCATAAATATGGGATCGATTGCCACGTTCCGGCATAAACATTGGATTGGGTACCATGTTCTGGTATGCTAACTATTTGGGTTTAGGTTCCATGAGAGGACCAATGACTTGTCATAATTGTGTATCTTGAGAAATGCAAAGTTGTTCATTGTTCATAAATGTTGATAATATTGTATATGTTCGATATATGCATGTGATTATATTGTTGTAATGGCTTATGTATGTTGCACTTAGTGGGATAGCCCTGTGATCGTACCAGTACATTGTGTTTGTGTACGGATACTGCACTTTCTCTTTCTAAGTTGACTACAGGGCATCTTCAAGTAGCTATTGGCAGACCTCGCTTAGAAGATCGTTGATCATTTGAATTCAAGGGTGAGCCAATTCTTCCGGCTGCCATGGGTTCTCTTTCGTCTATATCCACCATTTCAGACTTAGACTTTCTAGTTAGTTATTAGTTTATTAGTTTGGGGTTGTATCCCTTCTTGTTTAGACTTGTTGAACTTTAGATGTTTTGGTACATTGACTTTCATGTTCTAGGTGTTACTTCCGCATTTATTTAGTTGATAGACTTTTGTTTGGAGTTTATGGGAACTCCCTATTTCTTTTCTTAGTATTTAACTTGCTTTCGTAACTTAATGATTAGTATGTGATTAGAGTTGGTTAATTAATTAGCATTAATGGTTCTCCCACCAGAGGGTTAGTGTGGGTGTCAATCACGATGGTTTGGGTCGTGACACAAAAATTATGTTTCTCCAGACTAACATATCCTTTTCATATAGACATATTTACCACTATATTTCTTAATAATTTATTAACATATTTCATAAGTTTGGTTAAATTTCATTTAAAAATTTCATTTTTTATTTTTATATAATAAATTTATAATTTATTTTACGTTTATAAAACATATAATTTTTTTATGTCTACAATTTAGGACTATTTAGAGGAGATTTGAGCTAGTCGATATTGAAAAAAATTTAACTCGTGAGGAAGATGCATTGTAATGTATAAATATTAAATAACTGTGTTTGTGATTTAGTTATTATCATACATATATACAATCTTACACTATTTATAAAATTTTGATACATTACATATACATAGAGTCATTTAATTAATAATAATTTTGGTAAATGATACATTTACTTGAGAAGCCGTAGTAAATATTGCCCTAAAATTTGGAATATTACAAGTATTTTTTCATAGCAATTGTAATAACTGATTTCTTCTATTTGTAATATGTTGAGCTCATCCATTATTACCCTGCAAGATGCACTAGGTTTTTTATTCTCCCCAGTCTCCATCTACTTCCACCTCGACTCTCGAAAATCAATCTATTGAGAGTTCTCCCAACGAGCAGAAGATAAATTGGGAATGTTCCTGATCTGCGAACAGAATCGAAGGAGGTTACCGCGACAACAAACCAACATGCTACATATTGTGCAAAAGGAAAGATGGTACATATACACGTTCCTCCAATTATTTTTTTATTTTTTTCACCCAGTGTTCAATATCCGCATTAAAGTTTAGTTAATTTGAANATAACTGTGTTTGTGATTTAGTTATTATCATACATATATACAATCTTACACTATTTATAAAATTTTGATACATTACATATACATAGAGTCATTTAATTAATAATAATTTTGGTAAATGATACATTTACTTGAGAAGCCGTAGTAAATATTGCCCTAAAATTTGGAATATTACAAGTATTTTTTCATAGCAATTGTAATAATTGATTTCTTCTATTGTAATATGTTGAGCTCATCCATTATTACCCTGCAAGATGTACTAGGTTTTTTATTCTCCCCAGTCTCCATCTACTTCCACCTCGACTCTCGAAAATCAATCTATTGAGAGTTCTCCCAACGAGCAGAAGATAAATTGGGAATGTTCCTGATCTGCGAACAGAATTGAAGGAGGTTACCGCGACAACAAACCAACATGCTATATATCGTGCAAAAGGAAAGATGGTACATATACACGTTCCTCCAATTTTATTTTTTTTTCACCCAGTGTTCAATATCCGCATTAAAGTTCAGTTAATTTGAATTTACGCCAAGTAGGACCTCACTCAGACGGTAGCGCTTCCTACTAAGAATTTTTTTATATTTTCTTCCAAACTATCTAACTTCTTACCCAAATCAAGTCGAAGAATTTTTTTAAGCTCTAGCACCAATTAACATTATTAATAAATTTCTAAAAGTGACATGTAAACCAATATAACATTGTATTAAAAAATAAACTCCATAATGTTTCTCTTTTGTTTTTTAAGTTTTAAACTTTAGTAGTCTTTTAAAGGATTCCCTAATAATTAAATCATTTTTGTTGTTTTATGAGTAACTTCAAAGAAAAGCTATGTTAAGAGATTTTTCAGTACTTAAATTGTGGCATTTAATTAAGAAAGTATATCAAGTCTATTGGATATGCTTTGAATAAGAGATGTTAATTTGTTTTGTTGAGAATATTATTAAAAGAAGATTTGAATGATTAAAATACCTAAGAGATTTGAAGTGTTTAATTTATAGAGCAGTATGTTTTCATCATCCTAGTTGAAGTAGAAAGTCAAAGGAAAAAATTTAAAAAGAACACGAGAATTAAACTCGATTTTTCATAAACCATGTCAGATTAGGAAATTATATCATACAATAATGAAAGCTCAAGTTAATTTGAAAACTATTCATAAACCGTATGTGAACTGTATAAGATTAGAAAAAAGGAAGTTTTTATTTTCTTTCTTTAGAACTAATTGATGAAAAGTTTAAAGGAAAATTATAGTAACAAAAGTTGACAAACCACCAATTTAATTTATGGACTAAAAAATTAAATTGTAGAGATTATGTTTTAGGTTGATGAAGAACAGGAAGAATCCATGTTAAAGAATTCAAAATCTTATTTTATATGTATACACACCCCTTTTTTTTTTCCTTTCAGATAATGCCACATACACAAATTTCCGTATATTTTAATTAATAATACATATGTGTGTTTATACGCTATTATTTTATTTTATTATTGGTATTATGGTAGATTATTTCTATCTTGTCTGAGTATCTCAGTATTTATTTCTTAATTATTTTTAAAAAATCCTCGAAAGCATTTCTTTTTTGAAATTCGAATCTTGAATCAATATTCAATTTCATTTTCTTGTAACAGTGAGAGAGCAAGAGCTATTAATTTAGTGGTTAGATAAACTTTTAGCTAATAGATATTTTATTAATTTTTCTAGCATAATCAATAATTTGTTTGCTTATAAGTTCAATAGTTGAGCTCTATATATTTTATATAGATCACTAAGTTGTTTGTATAAATAACTTTAATTTCTTTCCAACATAATTTATAAATTTATAAATTAATCAAAATCAAAGAACAATTTTATAAAAATTAACAACAGAATATAGAACTAAATTAAATAAAATAGGATATAGCTAACTAGACCGTTTTAATTCTAAAATAAAAATAGAAAAAAAAATAAAAATAACCATAATGCTATAAAATCATTCAAAAGCCCAAGCATTCTCTTTACGGATCTCCTCTTCTTCCTCTGGAGTAAAATCATTCTTGCTATCAACAACTTCTTGACACATCATATCCAATATCTCCTTATCGTTAAGAAAATTAGCAGCTAAGATAAGAGCATGCAAAATCGAGTGGTGCACCTTCACAAAAGCCTTCTCAAACTCCATCAACATGTCTTTGGAGATGTCTTCCTCTGAATGTTTCTTCCAGTATTCGATCACTTTGATCATTATTTTGCTATCGACATTAGGAAGGGGAATGATGTTTGAAACACAATCGTCTTCAACC
This sequence comes from Solanum stenotomum, assembly GCF_019186545.1. Taxonomy (NCBI): domain Eukaryota; kingdom Viridiplantae; phylum Streptophyta; class Magnoliopsida; order Solanales; family Solanaceae; genus Solanum; species Solanum stenotomum. The sequence goes on along the minus strand of NC_064285.1, from coordinate 23,414,299 downwards.
ATATTCTTGATAGTTTGTGACCTCACGGCTATCGCCTTGTCGAGTACAAATTCCTTACCATCGCAAGTCTTTAGAGTTAAGAACTTTGTTGGCATGATGGTAAAAATATATTTGAATAAGAGATGTTAATTTGTTTTTGTTGAGAATATTATTGAAAGGAGATTTGAATATTAGGTTTTCACTATCCTAGTTGAAGTAGGAAGTCAAAAACAGAAAAAAAGAGTTCGATAGGAAAATCTGTTTTTGCATAAACAATGTCAGATTAGGAAATTGTAAAAATTCTACTTAAATGTATGTTACCGCATAAAATTAGGAAAATGAAGCCTTTGTTTTTCTTCCAAATCTCAAATAGGAGAAAAATTATTTAGTAATCATTATGTAAGGAGCCTTTTTCTTCTTCAACACACGTTTTTTTTTTCAAAAGAGTTGTGTATGTCTCATGATATTTTTGTAGTGGTTGTGTAAACTTTTAGCTAAAATTGCTTATACTCCATATTATAAATAATAGTAATAATAATAACTTTAAAAAATCTATCAAGTTTTAAGGGTAAAAATAGGAAAAAAAAAAAGTGTATTGAGGGATATTTTTAGTCAAATAAATGAATGAGGGGGGTATATTTAAATATTTTCAAATAGTCCAAGGTTATATTTGGTGCTTTTCCGTATACTTTATTAATTTGACATACTATATGTTGAGTGCTACTCCGTCTGTCAACTTTTAGTTGTCGTGTTGCGCTTTTCAAACGTTAATTCGACTAATTTTCAAAGTGAAATAAGATTACGTTAATTTGATATTTTAAACAAAAAATTTAAATATTCAAAAACTATACGAAAAAGTATTATAAATTCCAATTTTTTGCATATCACTAATATAAGTAACAATTTTGATAGTAGGAAGAGAGATATCAAGACAAATGAATTGTGCATTGAGAAACGAAAATATCAAACAAAATCAAGGGAAAAGGTACAAGTACCCCCTAGACTATTACCAAAATTCCAGAGACATACTTTAACTAAACTAAGGTCCTATTCCCCCCCCCCCCCACCGAACCCATTTTTTTTGTAATTTTGTACACCTTTTTGGCTTACGTGGCATCCAAATATCTCTCACGCGCTTGAACTGTGTGGAGTCACGGAGTGTGCCATATAAGCCAAAAGGTGTACAAAATTATATACAAAATGAGTTCAGGGGCGTAATAGGACCTTAGTTTAGTTAAGGTGTGTCTATGAGATTTCGATCATAGTCTAGGGGGGTACTTATGCCTTATCCCACAAAATCAAAATCTGCAACTCTAGAAAAACCTGGTTTCAAAGTAATTGATGAAAAGATGGAAATCAAAATCAAGATGAAGCAAATAGAATAGAAAGAATAAAGAAGTTTTTAAAGTTCCGAACAAGTTTCTTAAAGGATAAATTAGTAAACTCAATTTTCTTAATTATGATTTCTTTAAAAGGCATGTAAAGAGAAAAATCTAAAAGAATAGAAATGCTGAGAGGAGATCATGTAATCTAAATTTTAGGATTGTTTAGTGGAGATTTAAATTGGGTATCCATTGAAATCTGTCATTAAAATATTTTGAACCTCAAATTTAAAACTTGATTTGCCGTAAATGTGAATTAGTCATTTCTAATGAATATACAATATATAAAAGAATTGAAACATCAAAAGTTGCTCATATATATAATTTAACAATATTATTTTACGTATTATTTTGCAGAATTAGAAAAAAGTTAACAATTATATTTTTACAAGATTAGAAAAGAATAATAATTAAATATTTCAGCCTTCCAAAAAAAAGTATAACTGATTGAAATTTAAACATTTTAATTTAATAAAAATAAAAATTTGATTTAATTTTTTTTATTATAGATATTTAAGATAATTTCTCTCTATAAAATAATTTTAATGTTAGAAGTACATTAATAGTTGTCCTTTCCTGTAAGTTGACTCTAAAAACACTTTTTTTAAAAGATTAGTTAAACGTAATTTGCTTATGAAAAACACTTTTCAAATGAATTAGTCAAACACCAATTATTTTTTTTTCATGGTCACTTCTCTGAAAAGCCATTTCAAAAAGACGGTTTTAGAAAAATGTGTTTTTAGGATCGATGCCAAACAGACTCTTAGATAATCAGGATAATGGTATAATTGAAAGTTAACAAGAAAAGTTCAAAACTAACTATTTCTTTGATCATCTACTAGAAGATCAGTCATTTCTGATAGTTGTTATTCGTTCTGTTTAACTACATTTCTAACAAAAGTAATTGAAAAACTAAAAATTAATCAATCTAGTAATCCTCTAGGCCCCTGGTTCCATATAGTTGTCCACATTATTAAAAATAGTTGTCCTAAATTATTTATTAAGATAAATTGATTACATTTCCCCTACTTTACTAAGATAATTGATTCTTTTTGAAAGGGTAAGTAAGTTTGTAAAGTTTGAAGCAAGTTTCTTGAAGGGTAAATTAATAAAACTAACTTTACTATTTATGATTTTTCTTAAAAGACATGTAAAGAGAAAAGTCTAACATTTAATATGAGACGGAGGAAATAACGTTTGTCATATTATTTTGTATGTATGTTAATTGTCCCCCAAACATGAACAATATAAGTGAAGAGACTATTCTAAATCTTATAATTTAGAGGTGAAACTTAAAAATAATATTATTGTCTTTCAACAAAAAATTGTATTGCAACTCAAATTTAAACATTTTATATTTTAATTTAAATGATATGTTATTACTAGTCATAGTAAATTGGAAAAATTAAATAGAAACACCATTTGGTCAACTGTTCTAATTTAAAAAACCCAATTAACAGTTAATTACCTAGAATCTATATTTGGTCCGTCAGTAATCAATAAACCGACCATTTGATCATTAACTAATTATGTTAATGTCTATTCAAATCTTCTATGGGCACTTGGGTAAGTTCACATAATAAAATTTGACATCACCCCAATCTGAATAATTTCGAGTGACTAATGTATCTAAAAGAATAGAAATACCGAGAGGAGATCATGTAATCTAAATTTTAGGATTGTTTAGTGGAGATTTATATCGGATGTCCATTGAAATTTGTCATTAAAATGTTTCGAACCTCAAATTTAAAATTTGATATGTTGCAAATGTGAGTTGGTCATTTCTAGTGAATATACAATATATTAAAAGAATTAAAACATCTAAAGTTGCTCATATATATAATTTAGGACTATTTAGAGGAGATTTGAGTGAAATAAAAATCGAACAACATTTCTTCAAAAGGGAACATCATAAGATAGAACTAACATAAATAAAATAAAAATAAATATAGGATATAGCTAAATAAATAACAGAAATATTATAAAATCATTCAAAAGCCCAAGCATACTCTCTACGGACCTCCTCCTCTTCCTCTGGAGTATAATCATTCACGATGCCATATACTTCTCGTATTTCCTCTAGTGTTTTCCCTGTGATTCTATGAACAAATTCTTGAATTATTACCTTCTTCAACTACTTATCATCAAGATATCTAGCAGCCAAGACCACACCCAATAATTCTGAGTGGCTCATCTTCAAGAAATCCTAATCAAAATTCTTTAATTGATCTTCTGTAACACCTTCCTCCCAATGCTTCTTCCAATATTTAACCATTGTTGTCATTGTTTTTCCATCAATATTAAACAAGGGGATGGCATTAGAAGTACAATCCACGTCTTGTACTATATTTTTGATGACTTCTGACCTCACAACTATAGCCTTATCGAGTTTGAATTCCTCACCATCGCTAGTCTTAAAAGTTATGAGTTTTTCTGAAGACATGACAAATAAAATGAAATGAGCTATGAATGAATGATTTCAATACATGAGACTCACTTGGTCTTTTATAGTGTATTAGGTTTTAACTACTTTCCAAAGTGTATCGACCCGAACCGTTATTATTTAGAAAAAGAAAATTTTGGAAAATAAAATTCTGGGCCATTGTCCCACCAGAGCGGGCCTGTTGCCGCTAGGGCGGCGGCGCCAGGACAGGATAGGCGAGGCATAATGTAAATTATGAGAATAACTATTTTCTCCATCTTCCTAAAATACCTAAATAAGTCGTAAAACACCCAAAAACCTCAGAAAAGCTAATCTAAGCTTAGAAAGAAGGTAGAGAGAGATTTCTTGCGTGAAGATGTCGATGGATTGCGAATTTCTGGTCAAGATCATCGTCACGAATTCCAGAAACAAAAATCAAAGACCAAAACTCCGTGCAGCGGCTTGGCGCCTAGGTAGGCTAGGTTTAATGAATTGAGTAGTTTAAATCTATGCTCACTGCGTAATATATGTGAATCTATGGTAGGATTTATGTGTAGGCCTTTGTGCACCGAATGATTATTGATTTAAACCTTAGAAAGAAGACTTAGACGATGAATTAGGGCTGAGTATGGTTCAATTAGGGTTGCATGAGGTGTGTTGATGAATAATCCATTGTGAAAGGGGGTGATTCCATGATTTAGTGATGTATGTTGTTCTTTTCATTATGATACGTGTGGGTATACGAATGTCGAATTGTTGATCACACTTGTTATAAATAAGGATATGTGAATGACGAACATCATGGGCCATGAATTGTTTTATATGATTATGAGGATATACTAGTGATTGTGATTGTGATATGTTGAATGGATCAGTTGCCACGTTCTGGCATAACTAACTTGGATCGGTTGCCACGTTCTGGAATAACTATAGGATCGTTTGCCACGTTCTGGAATAACTATAGGATCGGTTGCCACATTCTGACATAATTATGGGATCGGGTACCACGTTCCGGTATGCTAACTGTTTGGGTTTGGGTTCCATAAGAAGACCAATGATTTGCTTAATTGTGTAGGGCGAGGAATGTGAAAATTGATTGTTATTCCTCATGCGATAATTGATAATGTATATGTTTCGTATATGTATGTGATTATATTATTGTATTGGCTTATATATGTTGCACTTAGAGGTATAGGTATGACAACTTATATTGATGGTTCTTCATGATGAGCGATCCTGTTCGGGATAGTGGAAGGATAAAGTGTTTAAGGGGCAAGTAATTGATAGCAAAGGTTGTTCAGGTGTGGTAATGGCGAGAAATAGAGGTAGTGTATGTGATGAAATATGCTTAGGTGGATTTCCCCTTGGGGGAAAGAGTTTAGGTTTAGTGGTAAGGAAGTTGATGTAGTGAACTAGGTGACTATGGTTGAGCACTGTGAGAGGAAGTGAGCAGTTAGTTGGAATGCTTGTGGGGGTAATTCAGGGACATCTGATAAAATTAGAACGGTTAGGCTATGATCAAGAACCTGGTGTAAATTAGAGGTATCTTAAGAGAGGGTAAAGGTGGAGAAGCGAGTGGTTTTGTCATGATCTTAGTAGTTATTTTCTTATGTTATGTGGTGGGAGTCGAATTGACCGATGATGCCTACCAGTACGTGTGTTTTGTACTGATACTACTCTTGCTATGTCTTTTGACATAGTCTGGATGCAGGTTGGTGATGTTTCATTAGGTGAAGACGAGGAAATTCTCCAGTAGCTTCTATTCTTCCTTTTGCATGGTGGGAGCTGTGTCTTTTGTTTATCTTGTCCAGATGTACTCTTAGTAGCTCTTCTACCTATTTAGACTAGATCCTTGGGAATTTTTAAATTACTTTACAAAGTTTTAACCAAATGTGTGTTTAAGTATATTTTTAATTATTATATTTATCTCTATTTTCTTTTAACCTTTCACATGTTTAACTATTGGGATATCAGGTTGCTCCTACTTAGGTGTTAGAGTGGGTGCCTGAGCGGCCCGGTGGGTTGGGTCGTGACAAATTGGTATCAGAGCCTAGGTTACCGGTCTCCTAGTACAAGAGCAAAATATGGACTAGACTCCTGCGGATTGGTGTGTTGACGTCCACATCTAATCCTCAGGAAGTAGGGAAGCATTCTAGTAAATTGTTCCACTCATTCTCTCTTTTCGTGCGAAATGGCGCTTGTAGTACGAGTTGAGTCCAATTGGTATCTCAACGAAGTGAGCCAAATGTCGTGGTCACGACTGAAGGAACACAAGCAAGGTAAATTGGAACTGGGAAGGTTCCAATTGGTATCTGGCCTTAAGGGTTGAGTAATTGCATGGATGACTAGAAATGGCCATCTATGAAACGAACTAAATAATAATTTGGACTTGACTTTGGGTTGTATCTTGGAAACTGTGAATGTGTGATTCTTGTTGTTTGAATTAACTACTGATATGAAGTTGTAACTGCTTGAATGTTATGAGGTGATTATGTGTGTGTTTAAACCTTGATATGTAAGGGTGCAACGTTGAATTAATGAGAACTAGTTGGATGCCGTGTCATTAATGTTGATTCAGATTAGCTAATGATTTTCCTAACTTGGAGATTTATCTTAGATTGTTTAGTTAAGCTGGAAACCTGGGAAAAATTTAGAAAGACGAAAAGAACCCATAAATCATTAGCCTGGGTTCTGGTTCCGTTTGAGCCGCTGGGGCGAGATTATTCCCACCATAGCGAGACCGCCAGAGTGGGATTTTCCCACCAGAGCGGGACAAGGCGAGGCAGAACCTCAACCCAACCTCCCTTATTTTTCCCTAACTTCAAATATCAACTCCATATGGGATCCGAACAAATCCCTACAATCCTGTCAGTGTTCAGCAAATCGAGAATAGATTATAAAACCTAGTAATTAATTAAAGGTTGTATAGAACAGCAAAAACCAACATCCATGTGATTGATGCTTATCATGACCAACGACACTAATCTATGGTATGAGTGTCTACGATCGTCGATAGTATAGTACCCCAACTAAAGGTTGGGGTCGTGTCCCAAGGGAGTGGTTTTGAGAATTTATAAAATTTAGCTCTAACTAGTCATAGCTAAAGTTATTAACAATTAAAAACATAGTAAGGTTTTGTCATAATTAGTAAAAACAACAAAAATAACAAGAAAATCAAGTATGGGTAAGAATTATTGGGGTGTGACCGCAATACAAGTTGAGATAAGTAGTTGGGTACATGCTTTTGAAAGGAAATTTGTAAGATAATAGTGAATAGTCTAAGCTTTAAATGGAAATAAGTTCTCTCTCGGACAACTTACCCCGTTTCAAATGCATTCCTCTCAGACACCCATTTGCTGCATGAAGACCAGCCTACGCCTTACCCCACTCACTCTCTTGAGCTGAGTGTTAGGATATGGGACTAGGGCTCACCCTCTCGGGCTGAACCTCATGTCGACCCACTCCTTATGCCATCAGTCTAGTGGTCTTGGTTTCGCGACCTCTCTCTCTCGAGCAAGCCGAAAACACATGGGTGGCTTTGTATTTGCAACTACAAACCCTTTAGATTAAATCACAAACGTAAAATAACCATTAAACTACATCTAACCTATCAACAAGCAAGACCCAACAATAATATCAACACATATTTGCTAAATCACACCCCAAGAATGGGGGTTTTTAGCCACACATCAAGAAATAACAAACTATACCTAAAATGATAGTAAAATCAAATGGGTATAAGAAATTAAACCTTAATTTAAGCAAAGAAAGAAGAATAAAGAAGACCCATTTCCAACTTGGGGAAGATGAACTCCTTTCTTCAAGTTCCCAAAAACCCTCTCCAAACTTGAGAGAAAATATCTAAAAAGTACTATTCTATTTTGGAAATTAAAATAAAAGTTTGACACTTAACAATAAAAATAAGTTCAGTATTTATAGACTTCATAAAATAGCGCTGGCGGATCTTTCGGCGAAGTTAGTCGATGTCGCCGAATGACTTTGGCGACTCGCCCTTCGTTTGTCTCATCGCCGTTTCGTGCTTGCCTTCAGTACCTTCACGCTCTGGACTATTGGGCGGTATAGTACTACTTCATAGAACTATTTGGCGGAGCACCGACTGCTCCTTTCGTCGCCTTTTTTATCCTTCTCCTTCAGGGCTTTGCGTACTAGAACAAAGGGCGGAGTAAATCCCTTCGGTGAATCGCCAAGTGTGATTGGCGATGCTCGGGTTTCAGCTTCGTCGTTCTTTTCAGCCCTTTTGTTCCCTTTTGCGCCTAAGTATCCATGCTTTCACTAAAACTTCAATTACCTGAAATTTAAGAGTTTTCATCAGATATTAGACAAAATAAGCATTCGAGGACACTATTCTTATCAAAATAAAGCCCTACATGAGTCCAATTTGTGGACTCATCAACACCCCTAACTTAAACTTTTGCTTGTCCTCAAGCAAACTCAAGTTCAGCCGTTCAAAAAGGGTGTCTCAAACAGTGCTACACAAGACTTAAACATGAACATACACAACAAGATTCAAATTACTAATGCAAAGATCAGCTGTGCAGTCATAGATTCAAGTTGTGACATACCATTACCAGAGATTCTCATGCTCGCATACTTACTACTTGTGTGAGTTCAAGCTCAACAAAAAGTATCTAAATGCCCTCATATGAAGAATGATTCCATATTCACACACAGAGGTTAATCAATTCAAGATTTGGAATCAGATGCAATGCTCACACTAAAAAAGAGGAACATAATGCATGTTTTAACCCATAGATTTGCCCTTATTTTCCAATTGACTTTTGATTTGGCTTACTCAAGATTAAAATGGTCTTTCTAAGGCTTGTAATGGGGATAAGTGCAAAGGTATGGTCATGTAGGCTCAATGGTTCTTTCCTCGTGGGATGTGGTGTTCTCAAGGCATTCCCTTCTCCTCGTTTATCAATTCTTTTTCTAATGCTTCTAAGTCACCTGTTTATTCACCTTTATGGATTGCTTGGAAACCCGCTTTCCTTCGTACCTTATTCCATATTTTTTTTTATTTGAAGGGGTTTCCACTGTTCTGCAACACCATGGGTTAAGGGGAACTTTTCCTGCACTTCTTGACTTCTCCTTTTCCTTTTCACCACACCCCCAACTTAGGCTTTTGGCCTAAGTTGGCTATTCACTAAACCACAAATTAAGAGGGTTATAGGTAGTGGGTCAAGTGAGGTCTAGGGTTCATCAAGGTTCTTCCAAAGAAAGGTAAGGCTCAAAGGGTGTTCAAAAGAGTTTCACACACTCACGGGTAGGCCACAAAAGAGGTATATGTCAAATTTGGCTCACACTCTTTAAAGTTGCCTAAGATCATTTCAAGAGGACACCTTTCTAAATCAATCAGACTAACAGGGAAAATTCTAGGTTTATTCATGCATGGTTCAAAGCAAGCTACTCACACAAGGCATCGACACTTAAGTCAAACAAGACTACACACTTTTGCTAGTGTGCAACGGTCATAACAAGAGAATCAATTCGATAAATGACTAATCACAACGAGATGCAAAGAGTTCACATATTGTATATGTACTTCATCTGGCCTCATCATAGCCATACATTCATGTTCGTTCAATTGAGAGCACTATTCAAGTCATCGGTATTGATCAAAACCGAGACTTAAATTTTTGCAAAAGAACAGCCACATTCAACTCACGAGGGGTGGCAAAAATGTGCAAAAAATTCAAAAAATTTCGAAACGGTCAAAATCATTTTGCAATTAAAAGCAAAAAAGAGCCACGCGCTCAAACATCCACAGAAAAGCAGTAATTAACACAATTATAAACAGACAACCTAAATATATACAAAACACAAGTATCTAAAACAAGCACACAAAAAGGTGTGGGACTCACCCCACCACAAATAAAAAGCAGTTTGTCCTCAAATGCAAGTAATACATAATCCAAAAGTAGATGTAAGCAAGGTAGAATGAGGGGTAGATAAAGGTCATGGCTATGCAGTCTCTCTATCTACCGAGATATCAGTGCCCGATGTATCTTCCTGAAGTAAAACAATAGTCCCTGGAGCATTGTTATTTTGGTCCCCATTGTTTGTTTTTGCCATAGCCTCTGCAGCAAGATTTGCTGCAATCATCTGATCCATCTCATGAGCTGCTCTGAAGGCATGTATTGCATTGACTAAACTTCGATCACATGGGCGCACATTAAGATCGAGGGGAGTTAGTCTATTTTCCTTTAACTTCCTTGGTGTACTTCCTTTGTCTGGCTAGCTCTGCTCTCTTTTCATCATGTCTAAATTCTCGTGCTCTTCTGTGCCTTGGTGGATCATCTCTTCCTGTGACTTTTGGTCTGGCCAGTTCTGCAAAGACTTCGAGGATAAGTTAAATAGTAATTCAACTAAGAGAAAAAGGGTGTTTATGAGTGTAGAATTTCTCAGCTAGGTTGTTAGGCTAATCGCTGAAATTGATGTACAAATGAAACAAGGGCGCAAGCAGAGGGTGAACAAAGGCTCTTTCGGCGAGTCACAGAGTGTATTATGCAAACCAAACTGACCGCCGAGAGTCACAGTTCAATTAGTAGATAAAATGCGCAGTTAAGAGCGAAATGGGGCTGTTAGGCGAATCGCTGAGCAGTTCGGCAAAATTTGTTCACCTCGCCTATCAGCTCAACATGTCTATTATCATCCCAGCCTTTCGAATCTCACCCAGCAACCTCAGATAATGTAGCTTACACGCATCTAATTCAATTTCAATGAAGACACACATAAACTTCTATTCCCACCACGTAACAATTCAACTCAAAGCATAGCTAAGTGGGAACTCCTCGAATAATGCACTAGGTACCAAATCATAGTCGAAAATATATGTAATCCCAGTAACTCAGACACTCAGCAGAGGTTTGACATTTTCATCATTAGGAAAATGAGTACAATTTTAATATTTTTAAATGCGAGGTTCAAACTACCAACCTTTGGTGGTGAATAGATGCTAATAAAGTGCTAGGTAGTAATGCAATCCAAATCCGTGCACAAATCAATGAACCACCATATTCCAAATGTGCAAGAAATATAAAACTAGAGTGCATGTGTGAGTTTGGTAGGACGAAGAAATGAGAGAAAATGAGTGAAATATGACTTTTAAACCTGTGGCTTGCAAAAACCATCCAGTTCCCGCCCGTTTGACGATGTGAGTCAAGGTCTCCCATTCATTTGGCGAAGCGCCAAGTGTTTAGGTAGTTCGACAAATGTCACAGGATCTGCAGCTACTATGAAGATTCCAACGACGGTCTACATCGCAATCGCTGACATGATCGGCGATGCACCACTAACTTCTCTAGATCACCGAGGTGTATAAGGTTTAGGCTAACAATGCCTTGTGTTAGCCAATGGACAGAATCGTGTTTACCAATCTTTTCCGCGATCCGCCAACTGAACCTGTTGCTTACCTCCATATCCTATTTCAATCACCTCATTTCAACCTATACAAATAATACACCATTATTTTCTTAAAGTAAAACAAAGCAATAAAGGGTTTTGGGTTGCCTTCCAAACAACACTTTAGTTAACGTCGTGGAACGACACAAGTTAACCTTTAGACCTCACTCTTTGGGTTAGTCATAGTGTCACTAGGCAAACCTCCTTGTTGTATTGGATTGAGATGAGACGAGATATGACCCATTTGGGTCTCTAACTGTTTGATTGAAACTGAATGAGAGGTGACAGTCTGGCTGAGGGTAGACACGTCTTTTTTCATACCTTTTAGCATTTTGTCTGACCCTTCAACTTTGTTTAGGATACACGAGAGCATATCCTCTGACCTACCACTTTCCGAATCCTTGGGTTTTTGACGCTCGTGGGGAGGCACATATCTATCCTTCTCCCCATCCTTCTAATTTGGATTACGGTCCCTCCATTCACTGTCTCGATCCTTCCAGCCTTCGTCTCTAACCCATCCTTGATTACTACCCTGCCTTGGATAGTTTGAACGGTAGCCCCCACCTTGGTTAGCTAGGAAATTTACTTCCTCGTCATGCATGGCTTCAAACTTCATCTCCTCAGGATTCGCACCCCCGACTCCTACATCATTGACACCACAGGCACCACCCCCATGACATTTTTAGATAAAATGTCAAGCTGCGTTATGATCTTGGCCATGTTTTGGTCTCTCTCATTATCTTTTTCAACTTGCTCCTTGGATAGCTGAAATGTGACTAGTGAGACCTGGTCCTCAGGATTGTACCACACCTTGTTAATGGTTTTCATCCCATCGAGAAGTTGAGCTGCTACTGCGTATGGTTGCTACATTAAGCCTCTAGGCGAGAGTTGGTCAGCTACACCTTTGTTCACTGAGTCAAGACTCCGGTAAAAGTATTGAAAGAGTACATTATCAAGTAGACCATAGGTCGGGCATTGTAGCACCAATTTCTTAAACCGGATCCAAGTTTCGTGCAGAGGCTCTCCATTCAGACGTTTGAAGCTTTATATGTTATCTCGAATAGTCATCATCTTCGAGGGAGGGAAAAATCTCACATTAAATGCAGTGACCAACTCCTCCCACGAAGTGATCGAATTACGTGGCAACTCAGCTAGCTACTTGAACGCCTCTCCCATCAATGAGAAAGGGAATGGCCTCAATCGAACCGACTCATGTGAGATGTTTTTGAAGGAGAATGGTCCACTCACATCTATGAAGTTTCGAAGATGCTCATGTGGGTCCTCATGTGCTAATCCACTGAAGAGTCCTTTTAGTTGCAAGAGTTGTAACATGGTGCTCATTATGTGGAACAACGCATTTCCCTCTGCTGGAGGTAGACGGATGGCTCCAACACCTCCCATGAGATGTGGATCATTGATGTTGCCCCTTGGATATCGTTGAGGTTGCCAATGTCGTCGTGATGGCCCACCTGGCTCCCGTTACTACCGTTAACACTCATGCTTTCTGAAATGTTTACATAATCAACAAAACAAAACTAAAAATTAAGTTAGTAAACTACAACTAAGAAGAAAAAAAATTCTACTAATCTAAAAATTCTCAAATAACAGCACTCCCCGGCAGCGGCGCCATTTTGATGCTTATCATGACCAACGACACCAACCTACGGTATGAGTGTCTACGATTGTTGATAGTATAGTAACCCAACTAAAGGTTGGGGTCGGGTCCCAAGGGAGTGGTTTTGAGAATTTATAGAAAAATAAAATTTAGCTCTAACTAGTCGTAGCTAAAAACATTAACAATTAAAAACATAGTAAATTAAAGGGGGCGAAACAAAAGTGTCAAATATCGATTTGGGGGGGTTTTGTCACAATTAGTAAAAACAACAAAAATAACAAGAAAATCAAGTATGGGTAAGGATTCTTGGGGTGTGACCGCAATACAAGTTGAGATAAGTAGTTGGGTACATGCTTTTGAAAGGAAATTTGTAAGATAATAGTGACTAGGCTAAGCTTTAAATGGAAATAAGTTCCCTCTCGGGCAACTTACCCCATTTCAAATGCGTTCCTCTCGGACACCCATTCCTATGCCTTACCCCACTCACTCTCTCGAGCTGAGTGTTAGGATATGGGACTAGGTCTCACCCTCTCGGGCTGAACCTCATGTCGACCTACTCCTTAGGCCATCAGTCTAGTGGTCTTGGTTTCGTGACCTCCCTCTCAAGCAAGCCGAAAACACATGGGTGGCTTTGTATTTGCAACTGCAAACCCTTTAGATTAAACCACAACAACTAGGTGAAACACCATTAAACTACATCTAACCTATCAACAAGCAAGACACAACAATAATATCAACACATATTTGCTAAATCACACTCCAAGAATGGGGTTTTTAGCCACAGATCAAGAAATAACAAAATACACCTAAAATGATGGTAAAATCAAATGGGTATAAGAAATTAAACCTTAATTTAAGCAAAGGGAGAAGAATAAAGATGACCCAATTCCAACTTGGGGAAGATGAACTCCCTTCTTCAAGTTCCCAAAAACCTTCTCCAAACTTGAGAGAAAATATCTGAAAAGTACTATTCTATTCTGGAAATTAAAATAAAAGTTTGACACTTAAAAATAATAATAAATTCAGTATTTATAGTCTTCAAAAATAGCGCTGGTGGATCTTTCGGCGAAGTTAGTCGATATCGCCAAATGACTTCGGCGACTCGCTCTTTGTTTGTCTCATCGCCATTTCGTGCTTGCCTTCAGCACCTTCACGTTCTGGACCATTGTGCAGTATAGTACTGCTTCGCGAAACTATTTGGCAGAGTGCCGAGTGCTCCTTTTGTCGCCTTTTTTATCCTTCTGCTTCAAGGCTTTGCATACTGGAACAAAAGGCGGAGTAAATCCCTTCGGTGAATCGCCAAGTGTGATTGGCGATGCTCGGGTTTCAGCTTTGTTGTTCTTTTCAGCCTTTTTGTTCCTTTTTGCGCCTAAGTATCCATGCTTTCACTAAAACTTCAAATACCTGAAACTTAAGAGTTTTCATCAGATATTTAGACAAAATAAGCATTCGAGGACACTATTCTTATCAAAATAAATCCCTACATGAGTCCAATTGGTTGACTAATCAGTGATACAAAAGCTTAGGAATGTAGAAAAGATAAAAACAAAGTTGTCTTAAAATTTACAAGCCAAAGGGGTGAATTAATAATCCAAGTCAAGAGCCCTAGGACTGGGTGGTGTCAATATCAGAGTCCAGATCCTCCAGAGGTATCAAACTGGTCACTGCCTCGTCCATGAAAGTAAAGTGCTGAAAATCTTCTTTCTCGACACGGGGGAGCTCCTGACCAAGAGCAACGCAAATGAATATGGTCCTCACAGTCTTCCATATTCAGACTAGTAGACGATCCCTCTCTAGATTCTTCCTCCTCTCCTGGCGCAACTGGCGACGGAGCATCTCAACCTCCAAGGTAGTGCTGGGTGGGGCCGGAGTGAAGTCAGCATAGGCACTCCTCAATCTCTCCCGAACGGCAGCCAGATCCTCCTCGACCCGTGCCTCATCGTCCGAATCCGCAGCTGCCTTGCTGCGACTAGCCTAACTAGTCCTCCTCCTCTTGCTTCTAGAAGTAGAACTTGTTCTAACAAAAATAGGGTGAAGGGGGGGATCCATAGGAAGTACCTCATCAGCATCAAATAGTGGCACTCTCGCCCGCTTGTACAAAGCAGTGATAAGACTAGGGAGAAAAAATGCCTTCTTGTTACCTCGGTAGAACATCTTCCACTCAGAAATATTTGCGCCCCCACATTCAAATTTATACCCTGTATGGCGCACGCCACCACCAAAGCTCAGGGAAAGGTCACGTCGATGCGGTTGCCCGATGGGCGGATCCTCTTAGTCACCAAGTGCAACCAGCTCTTAGCATTGGGTGACCAATCCATGCTAGTATTACCCTCCGCAGTAGCCTAGTATACCTAATCCCGGTGGATAGGCTCAACCAGAGTGTCCCTCAGCCACTCCAAATCCATCTCCCTCAGCTTGGCCTCGTACTCTGCGTTCGAGACCTCCGGCACCTCTAGAGCCTCATTAATGGTAGTGGCGTTCAGAGGAATGTTAACTCCCCTGATACGGATGACGGGGTAAGAGTCGTCCCATCGCATAATAGGCAGGATGGCGTAGAACTCTCTCACCCAAGTGGAGCGTGCATCTGGGGGAGCCTCAGTCGGTGCGACCCACCCGAACTCTACCAAATGAGCATAAAAGGTAGGTTCCTTCTCCTCTAACATGTGCAGCACAAAACCCCTCTCACAATAGAACCCCATATTGCGGTGGTCATAGTGCCTCCCCCGGCTCGCGGCGTTGGGAAACCGGACGAAGGGTAAGTGTTTGTCATTTTGACCTGCCATTTAGAGAGCCTGTAATAAGTGGAATATAAGTTAGAACACAATAGGATAGTCGGGGTAAGGTTAAAAATTAAGAAAAGAGAAATTTTGGTATTAAGGGTACAGGCCACTGCCTGGCGTATCCCGCCATAACGGCCATAATCCCTCATTGGCGAGGTTATTAAGGCCGGCATAGCGGGATGAAGGCCACTAGAGCAGCCTTCATCTAGGACGAACACCAGGTGCGATGATGGCGCGTTTTCATCCCTAAACCTCCATTTTGACAGAATTTCAGCAGATCAGAGTATATACACTATCCTAGAACATAAATAAGCAATCATTTTGGCAAACTAACTCCTAAATGAGGCCTAAATTCGAGTTTTACACCAAGAGACTCTTCAACTTCCCCCACCCATTTTTGTGTCGATTTTACCGTATTTTTACGAAATCTTTATGCCCAGGACGTTATGGGAACGTTGGTGATGTAAGGGAGGTAACCATGCTACGTTGTTTTAAACAAATCAAGCAACCTATGTCCATTTCAAAAATGACCCCCAAAAACCATTTCTAATCAATCATTAATGTCATGCAAGGGTAGTTAAGTAATCAATGAAGTAAGGAGTGTAAGAAATACGAAAAATTACCTTTGAATTTTCATCCGGAATGAGAAAGTCGAGAGAGTTTTTCAGGGTGGTTTTGAGTTTGAAAAAGGGAGAATGAGGAAAATAATTTTTCCCCATTTCCCCATTTCTATTTTCAATCTCCCAACATGGCGGGAGATATCTCACCACAACGGCCCCGCCTCAACAGGAAGGCTGCCGCCCTTGCGGGGTCAGATTGTGTGATTTGGGACGCAAAATTTCTTTTCTCAAATGTTGCGTCATATCCCTAGCTGGTCTCTTAAGGTATAGGACCTATCGTAAATCAGGCTTGAGAAACAAAAAAAAAACATTCCCTACCATAAATTCATAATGTACCAAGTGGTTAGTTAAAAATACTGCAAGGTAGGGTGCGTAATGATCCGTCCATTAGTCTTTCGGGGACGAATGAGTGGTAAATGTGTATCTATTGTAATGATCCAAATAGTAGTTATTTAGGAAAACCAAAATCTCAAAAAAGAATTTTGGGCTATTGTCTTGCCAGAGCGGGCCTGTTGTCGCTAAGGAGGTGGCGTCAGGGCGGGATACGCGAGGCAGAACGTAAATTACGAGAAATCCAATTTTCTCCATCTTCCTAAAATACCTTAATAAGTCGTAAAACACCCTAGAATCCTCAGAAAATCTGTTCTAAGGTTGGGAAGAAGGCAGAGAGATTTCTAGCGTGAAGATGTCAATGGATTGCAAATTTTCGATCAAGTTCATTGTCACGAATTCCAGAAACAAGAATCAAAGACCAAAACTCCGTCCAGCTGCTTGGCGCCCAGGTAGACTAGGTTTTATGAATTGAGTAATTTAAATCTATGCATACTGCATAATATATGTGAATCAATGGTATGATTTATGTGTAGGCCTTCGTGCACCGAATGATTATTGATTTAAACCATATAAAGAAGCCTTAGACGATTAATTAGGACTGAGTATGGTCGAATTAGGATTGCATGAGGCGTGTTGATAAATAATCCATTGTGGGGGGAGGGGGGTGATTCCATGATTTAGTGATGTATGTTGTTCTTGTTTCATTGGTTACATGTGGGTATACGAATGTCGCATTGTTGATCACATTTGTTGTAAATAAGGATATGTCAATGACGAACGCCATGGGTCATGAATTGTTTTATATGATTATGAGGATATACTTGTGATTGTGATTGTGATATGTTGAATGGATTGGTTGCCACGTTCCGGCATAACGAACTTGGATCGGTTGCCACGTTCCGGCATAACTATGGGATCAGTTGCCACGTTACGGTATAATTATTGGATCGGGTACCACGTTTCGGGATGCTAACTGTTTGGGTTTGGGTTCCATGAGAGGACCAATGATTTGCTTAATTGTGTAGGGCGAGGAATGTGAAAATTGATTGTTACTACTCATGCGATTATTGATATTGTATATGTTCTGTATATGTATGTGATTATATTGTTGTGTTGGCTTATATATGTTGCACTTAGAGGTATAGGTATGGCAACTTATATTGATGGTTCTTCGTGATGAGCTATCCTGTTGGGGATAGTGGAAAGGGTAAAGTGTTCAAGGGGAAAGTAATGGATAACAAGGGTTGTTCGGGTGTCGTAATGGTGAGAAATGGATGTAGTGTATGTGATGAAATATTCTTAGGTGGATTCCCCTTGCGGGAAAGAGATTGGGTTTAGTGGTAAGGAAGTTGATGTAGTGAACTAGGTGACCATGGTTGAGCAGTGTGAAGAGGAAGTAAGGGTGCGAAGTGAGTGGTTAGTTGGAATGCTTGTGGGTGATATTCGGGGACATCAGATAAAATTAGAATAGTTAGGCTATGATCAAGAACCTAGTGTAAATTAGAGGTATCTTAAGAGAGGGTAAAGGTGGAGAAGCGAGTGGTTTATGTTATGATCTTACTAGTTTGTTTTTTATGTTATGTGGTGGACGTTGGGTTAACTAATGATCCCTACCAGTACGTGTGTTTTGTACTGATACTACTCTTGCTATGTCTTTTGACATAGTCTGGATGCAGGCTGGTGATGTTTCATTAGGTGAAGATGAGGAAATTCTCTAGCAGCTTCTATTCTTCCTTCCGCATGGTGGGAGCTGTGTCTTTTGTTTATCTTGTCCGGATGTACTCTTAGTAGCTCTTGTACCTGTTTAGACTAGATCCTTGGGAATTGTTAAATTCCTTTACAAAGTTTTAACCAAAAATGTGTCTAAGGATAAATCATATTATTATATTTATCTTTGTTTTAATTTAACTTTCCGCATGTTTAACTATTGGGATATGAGGGTTCTCCTACTTAGGTGTTAGAGTGGATGCCCGCACGACCCGGTGGGTTGGATTGTGACACAAAGTTCTGATAGGAATATGGAAAGCAAATTATCACGTAGACCTAAACTTATTATTTTTCCTTTTTTGAAGTTTAATTAATTTGCTTTGCAAAATCTAGATTATTCTGATAATGCGATAATTAAAAGTGACAAGAAAAGTTCTAAACTCATTGTTTCTTTAATTATTTACTTGAAGACTAGTCATTTATGATAGTTGTTAAAATCACTCTGTTTGACTACATTTTTTATACAAGTAATCGAAAAACTAAAACAATAGAATGACTATTTGATCATTTACTGATTATGTCTATGTCTACTCAGATCTTCTTCCAGCAATTGGTTAAGTTTAAAGAAATAATATTTGACATCATCGCAACTATAAATTATTTTGAGTGAATAATATATCTAAAGAATAGAAATATTGAGAGGAGCTAATGATATCTATATTTTAGGATAGTTTAGTGGAGATTTGAGTCAGATGTCCATTGAAATCATTCATTAAAACATTTTGAATCTCAAAATTTAAAATTTGATCTACCGTAAATATAAATTGATCATTTCTAGTGAATATATAATATATTAAAAGAATCGAAACATTGAGATTTGTTCATATCTATAATTTAAGACTATTTAGAGGAGATTTGAGCTAGTCGGTATTGAAAAAAATTCAACTTGTGAGGAAGATGTGTTTTAATTTATAAATATTACATAATTATGTTTGTGATTATTTATACATATCTAATTTATACTTATACATAATACATATATACAATCTTAAACTATTTATAAAATATCGATACATTACATATAAATATAGTCATTTAATTAATAAGAATTTTGTCAATGATACATTTACTTGAGAAGGTGTAGTAAATTTTGCCCTAAAATTTGGAATATTACTAGTATTTTTTTCATACAATTGTAACAATTGATTTATGCTATTGTAATATTTTAAGCTCTTCCACTATTACCTTGCAAGATGCACTATATATTGTGCAAAATGAAAGATGATACATATATACGTTCCTCCAATCATTATTTTTTAGTTTGTTCACTCAGTATTTATTATCCGTATTAAAGTTTAATTAATTCGAATTTGCGCCAAGTAAGACCTCACTCGGACTATAGCGCTTCCTACTAAGATTTTTTCTATACGGAGAGTTTTTTGAAGCTCTAGCACCAATTAACATTATTAATAAATTTTTAAGTGACATGTAGATCAATATAACATTGTATTAAAAAAGAAACTCCATTATGTTTCTCTCTTGTTTTTTAAGTTTTAAACTTTAATAGTCTTTTAAAGAATTTTTTGATATTTAAATCATTTTTGTTGTTTTATGAGTAACTTTAAAAAAAAACTGTGTGAAGAGATTTTTCAGTATTTAAATTGTGGTAATTAATTGAGAAAATATATCAAGTCCATTGAATATACCTTGAACGAAAATATCCCAAAATTATTAATAAATTAAATTTAGATATTTCATTTTGAAATATCAAATTCATCTTTCAACTATACGAATGAATTATTTTTTTTCAAATTTAATATAAATAGATTTAATTTATTTTCAACATGTTTCATAAATCAATAAAAACAAACAACAATTCTATAAAAAGGAACAACAGAAGGTGGTTCGAATTCTGATTTAAAGCACATCACGGGATTGAGTTAAATACTCTCTTGTTTTAATATGTTTGTTTTATTATTTCTATCTTGTTTGATTATCTCATAATTTATTTCTTAATTATCTTAATTTTTTTTTAGTATCTCAATACTTATTTCTTAATAATCATTTTTTTTAAAACCGTCAAAAGCATTTTTTTGCAATTCGAATCTTGAATCAATTTTCAATTTAATTTTCTTGTAACAGTGAGAGAGCAAGAACTATTAATTTAATGGTTAGGGAAAATTATAGCTAATAAATATTTTATTGATTTTTCTAGCATAATCAATAATTTGTTTGCTTATAAGTTCAATAGTTAGACTCTATTTTCAATCACTAAGTTGTTTGTATAAATAGCTTTAATTTATTTTCAATATAATTTATAAATCAAAGAACAATTCTAAAAAAATGAACAACATAATATATAACTAAAATAAAATAAAATAAAAAATATGGGTAATTAGACCGTTTTAATACTAAAATAAAAAATGAACAAAAAAATAATAGTAATGTTATAAAATAATTCTAAAGCCCAACCATTCTCTTTACGGATCTCCTCTTCTTCCTCGAGAGTAAAATCATTCTTGATATCAAATTCTTTACGTATTTCTTCAGGTGTTTTTCCTTTAATCCTATCGGCAACTTCTTGACACATCATATCCAATATCTCCTTATAGTTAAGAAAATTAACAACTAAGATAAGGGCATGAAAAATCGAGTGGTGCACCTTCACAAAAGTCTTGTTAAACTCCAACACTATGACTTTGGAGACGTCTTCCTCCGAATGTTTCTTCCGGTATTAAATCACTTTGGTCATTGTTTTGCTATCGACATTAGGCATGGGAATGCCGTTTGAAACACAATCGTCTTCAACCATATTCTTGATGGTTTGTGACCTTACGACTATCGCCTCGTCCAGTACAAATGTAACGTCTCGCTACTTGAAAGAACTAGAAAGAGCTAGAATTAGAAATAGTCATTTTAGTAAAGAATGAAAAATCTGGAAAATTGGTTAAGTTATGTTAAATTTGAGTTTTGGTTCAACTTAAAACGACCATACCTCCTAGCTCAGGATGATTTAGGTGTGCTACAAGATACCTAGGAAATATCTTTGAATTATCTTTCCAACGCCACCAAGTTTGCTCAATTCCGACTTCGTATGAGTGAGATATGTCCATTTGAAGTTGGGTTGTCTAGATATGGAAAGTCAAAACCGGATTTTGGAAGGGTATTTTGGTCTTTTCCATACCCAGTTATATTAATTCGTTTTTAGTAAATTATTTGGGGTCTAAACTGAGTTAGTTCAGTTTACGCTATTGAGAATCACGCTAGGGCTTTGAGAGAAGAGAAAAGAGGAGGAAAGGAGAAGAAAGTTCAAGATTCGTTAAGTTCTTGCAAGTTAAGTTGTGGATTTCGCCAAGGATTCAATCCTACAAGGTATGTAAGAATTTCATAACGTTGGATTCGTTCACCCACGTACCAAACATGTTTATTTAAGCGTGAATTCATCCTAAAAAGGTTAAAAGTTTGATGTTCTTGATATGTGTTCTTGAAATTATTTTCGTTCTTGGATTGGGCTGAGACTGAGATGTTTTTGAAATTATTGTGTCAAATTATAGAGTTGTTTTGAGTTAAGTTCTTAGGTACATTTACTAGGTATCTGAATCTAAAGAGAATTTGGGAAAAAGAACTGAGTTTAGGTGAATTGGGGTTGGAAAGCGACGAAGGAAAACGTTGGGCGAATCTAGGTACCTGGTCCGCAACGCGGACCTGTTCCTCAAGAAGAGAAAAATTCTTCCTCGCGGAGTGGAGCGGTCACGGACCGTACTGCCTCAAAATTAATTTCGCGACCAAATATTTAAATGCATCTCTGCGTCGCAGACTAGTTTTCAGACTGTGATTTCTTGATTGTTTCTTATGTTTAACTATCCAAAAACACTCCTAAACATCATGAGATCCTTCCTACCACAAATCACAATCCTGGAATCCATAAATTCAAATTCAAGGAAAGTTAAGAGCCAAGTCTAGATAATTCTTAGAGTCATTTCAAACGTCTTTTGCAAACGTTTTAACTTTGATTTAAGACTTAAGCTTTGAGTTGAGTAAAGAGTAAGAGTAAAGTTCATTACTTTCAAGATTATACGGGAACTAAGTATTCCCAAGAGTTAAAATGTTTTCACATTTTAGCAAGAAAGGAATCACCGATTTCCAAGAGAGCCCTTGAGCTACATTTTGAGTAATTATCTCAAATCATAGAAAGAGTTTTGTTTTTAAAACATATGAGCTGAGTATATTTTGGGAGTAGTATTTTGCACCGATATGAGGACGCAAGTTCATAATAACTCAAGTCTCCATAAACCAAGTACCCATCATGGGTAGAAAGGATCATATTTTTTAGATGATTCCTTAGTGCTTTTAAGCATAGACTACTGGATCCACTTAGTTGAGGCATTCTATATGACGGCAAACTGTAGGACAGTTCTGGCAGCGTGGACGAGACAATGTATCATCACTTAGGCTCATAGTGATGGTTGTTGGTTAAAGAAACTCCCACAATATTATATTACTTTATATGTAAACTGAGTTGTTATTGCATTTCTTTAACAAATTGAGTTGCTACATACTGTTTTAAATGCTTTGTATACACTACACCATTATTGTTGTTGTACTTTGCATTTGAGTTGAGTTAGTCATGAGTTGAGTAAAGCCAAGGTAAGTGTTCCTTTCAGATTCCTTTCAAGCTTATGTTATGTTTAGTTTTCCCCTCACATACTTGTACATTCAATGTACTAATGTCATTTGGCCTGCATCATTTTATGATATAGACATAGGTAACCAGGGTCAACATCCAGCACCTCGTTGATCCAATTGATCACTTAGAGTTAGTTGGTGAGCCTCCTTGCTTTCCGAAGGACCCCTTTATCATTTGATTTAGTACTTTAGTTGTTAGGATTATCGGGGGTCTTGTCCCGACATCCCTCTTGGTTTTAGAGGCTTCATAGACGAGTAGTAATAGTTCTTTAGTCTTGTATTTCAGATGTTTTTCTATGAGACTTGAGTAGCCATTTTGGATAGTTTGAATGTTCCCTTAAAGATATTCTAAGTTTAATTCGTCAGTTTCTTATTTGAGACTATTTATTATGTTTAAGTCTTCTGCTGAGTAAGTAAGCCAGGCCAAGGGTTTGCTTAGCACCATCAATGGTTCTTGAGTGCCAGTCCCACCCAGGTGTAGGCTCGGGGCGTGAAAAACCTGTTATCAGAGCATAGAGTTTAAGAGTCCTAAGAAGTCTATGAAGTCGTGTCAATAGAGTCCTAGTTATCGCTGTGAAGCGTGCCACATCAATAATTAGGAGACTGCAACACTTAGGAACTATCTCACTTCTTTCATACTCATTTCGTGAGATAGAGTTCATCACCATACAGTTTCTTTCTAACTCATGCTTGCGTGTAACCAATTTTGAGTTAGGCTTTGTTTGAGGAGGCCTTCTTGGGGTGTTTCTTTCCCCGAGAACTGAGAGAAGCAAAGGTACGAGGCTCTACAAGTTGTTTCAAGTGTGGACTAAAGGGTCACTTCATGACAGACTTCCCTAAGAACAGACAAGGTAATGGGAATCAGGGAAATAGAGCCCAATCTTCATCACTTGCTCCACCAGACATGGCTGCACCTAGAGGACCTACTTCCGGTACTGGCGAAGGAGCAAACCGCCTTTATGTGATCACTAATCGTCAAGAGCAAGAGAATTATCCAGATGTTGTCACTGGTATGATCAAAGTCTTTACTCTTGATGTTTATGCTTTGCTAGACCCAAGAGCAAGTTGATCTTTTGTGACTCCTTATATTGAAATGAAGTTTGATTTTTTCCTTGAGAAACTTTGTGAACCCTTTTGTGTTTCTACACCTATTGGGGAGTCTATTATAGCTGAGTGAGTATATCGTGATTGTGTTATTTCCATCAATCACAAGGAAACCATGGCTGATTTAGTTGAGTTAGACATGGCTGATTTCGATGTCATTCTAGGTATGGACTGGCTTCATGCCTTTTATGCCTCCATTGATTGTAGAACTCAAGTTGTTAGGTTTTGAATTCCTAATGAGCCAGTTATATAGTGGAGTAGCAGTTCAACTGTGCCTAAGGGTCGTTGCATTTTTTACCTTAAGGCGATAAAGTTAGTTTACAAGTATTGTGTCTATCACTTAGTCCGAGTTAATAACTCTAGTGTTGAGACACCTCATATTGAGTCAGTTCCAATTGTGAGTGAGTTTCCAGAAGTCTTTCCAGGTGATCTACCCAGAGTCCCTCCTGAGAGAGAGATAGACTTCGACGTAGATATTTTTCCAGATACTCGTCTTATATCTATTTTGCCATATAGAATGGCACCAACGGAGTGAAAAGAGTTGAAGGAGCAGTTGAAAGATCTCCTAGATAAAGGTTTCATTCGACCAAGTATCTCACCTTGGGGCGCTCCGATCTTATTTGTGACGAAGAAGAATGGTTCCTTTAGGATGTTTATAGGTTACTGTCAGTTGAACGAGGTTACCATCAAGAATAAGTATCCTCTTCTGAGAATCTATGATATCTTCGACCAACTTCAGGGTGCTACTTGTTTCTCTAAGATAGACCTCAGATCAGGCTACCATCAGTTAAGAGTAAAGGAATGTAGCATTCCAAAGACAGCATTCAGGACCCGTTATGGTCACTATGAGTTCCTAGTTATGTCCTTTGGTTTGACTAGTGCTCCTGCAGCGTTCATGGACCTTATGAATAGAGTATCAAGCCTTATTTATATATGTTTGTTATCGTGTCCATTGATGACATTCTAATCTATTCGAGGAATGATGAAGATCATGCTTGCCATCTTAGAATAGTTCTCCAAACTCTAAAAAATAGAGAGTTGTATGCCATGAAGGTGGGTAATGTAGCTTATGAGCTAGAGCTACCCCAGGAGTTAGTAGCGGTTCATCCGGTATTTCATATTTCCATGTTTAAGAAATGCATGAGAGATCTTTCATTAATCATACCAGCTGAAGATATTGATATCAAGGATAGCTTTTCCTATGAGGAGATTCTGGATCAGATTCTAGATCGCCAAGTCCACAAGTTGAGGACCAAGGAAGTAGCATCAGTCAAAGTTCTTTGGAGGAATCGATTTGTTGAGAAAGCTACTTGGGAAGCTGAGGATGATATAAAGAAGAGATATTCACATCTCTTTGAACCCAGAGAAATTCCAGACCAAGGTACTAATTCTCTTCTTGGTACTCTTTAATTTATATACTTGATGTGTTAGATTTGCTTGTTTGGTGTTTGAGCTGAATGTTAGATGTTACACCCTTAGCCTATTAAGAGTAATTTCATTCCAGGATGAATGTTCCCAAGGGGGAGATACTGTAACACCTCACTATTTGAAAGAACTAGAATTAGAAATAGTCATTTAAGGAAAGATGAAAAATCTGGAAAATTGGTTAAGTTATGTTAAGTTTGTGTTTTGGGTCAACTTCAAACGACCATAACTCCTATCTCAGGATAATTTAGGTGTGCTACAAGATACCATAGGAAATATATTTGAATTATCTTTCCAACGCCACCAAGCTTACTCAATTCTGAGTTTGTATGAGTGAGATATGTCCATTTGAAGTTTGGTTGTCTAGATATGAAAGTCAAAACCAGATTTTGGAAGGGTATTTTGGTCATTTCCATACCTAATGAAATTAATTCGTTTTTAGTAAATTATTTGGGGTCTAAACTGAGTTAGTTTATTTTACACTATTGTGAATTACACTAGGGCTTTAAGAGAAGAGAAAAAAGGAAGAAAGGAGAAGAAAGTTCAATATTCGTCAGGTTCTTTCGAGTTTGGTTGTGGATTTCGCCAAGGATTCAATCCTACGAGGTTTGTGAGACTTCCATAACGTTGGATTCGTTCACCCACGTTCCAAACATGTTTATTTCAGCGTGAATTCATCCTAAAAAGGTTGAAAGTTTGATATTCTTGATATCTGTTCTTGAAATTGTTTTCGTTCTTGGATTGAGCTGAGATTGAGGAGTTTTTGAGATTATTGCGTTGAATTATAGAGTTGTTTTGAGTTAGGTTCTTAGGTACATTTACTGGGGGTATCTGAATCTAAAGAGAATTTGGGAAAAAGAATCGAGTTTAGGTGAATTGGGATTGGAAAATGAAGAAGGAAAAACTCGGGAGAATCTGAGTACCAGGTCCGACGTGGACCTATTCCTCAAGATGGGAAAATTCTTCCTCGCATCGTGGAGCGGTCACAGACCATTCTACCTCAAAATTAATTTCACAACCAAATATTTAAATGCATCTCTACCCGCGGACTAGTTTCCAGAAATTGATTTCTTGATCGTTTCTCATGTTTAACTATCTAAAAACACTCCTAAGCATAATGAGATCCTTTCTCTCACAAATCACAATCCCTGAATCCATAAATTCAAATCAAGGAAAGTTAAGAGCTAAGTCTAGAGAATTCTTAGAGTCATTTCAAAAGTCTTTTGCAAACATTTTAACTTTATTTTAAGACTTAAGCTTTGAGTGAGTGAAGAGTAAGAGTAAAGTTCATTTCTTTAAAGATTATACGGGAACTAAGTATTCGAGTTAAAATGTTTTCACATTTGAACAAGAAAGGAAACACCGATTTCCAGGAGAGCCCTTGAGTTCGTTTTTGAGTAATTATCTCAAATCACAGAAAGAGTTCTGTTTTTAAAACATATGCGCTGAGTATATCTTGGGATTAGTATTGAGCATCGATATGGGGACGCGAGTTCATAATAACTCAAGTCTCCATATACCATGTACCCATCATAGGTAGAAAGGATCATACTTTTAGATGATTCCTTAGTGCTTTTTAGCATAGACTAGTGGATCCACTTAGTTGAGGCGTTCTATATGACGGCAAAGTATAGGACAGTCTGGCAGTGTAGGCGAGACGATATATCATCACTTAGGCTCATAGTGATGGTTGTCGGTTAGAGAAACTCTCACAGTATTATATTACTTTATATGTAAACAAAGTTGTTATTGCATTTCTTTAACAAATTGAGTTGCTACCTACTGTTTTAAATGTTTTGTATAAACTGCACCATTATTGTTGTTTTATTTTGCATTTGAGTTGAGTAAAGCGAAGGTAAGTGTTCCTTTCAAGCTTATGTCTTGTTTTAGAATTCCCCTTGCATACTTGTACATTCAATGTACTGATGCCATTTGGCCTACATCTTCTTATGACGCAAACACAGATAACCAGGATCAACATCCAATGCATCGTTGATCCAGTTGAGCTTCAGAGTTGTTGGTGAGCCTCATTGCTTTCGGAGGATCCCCCCCTTTCATTACTTTATCATTTTAGTTGTGGGTCTTGTCCCGACATCCATCTCAGTTGTTTAGAGGCTTCATAGATAGACAATCAAATGTTAGTTCTTTAGTCTTTTCATTTTCATTATCATATGTTAAGACTTGAGTTGCCACTTTGACCAAGTTGAATGTTTTACTTTTAAATGTTCTAAGTTATTTTATTAAACAATTGAGTAGAAATGCATTTGATCATTGTAGTAATTCTTAGAGTCTTTTGTTGAGTAAGTAAGTCAGGTCAAAGGTTCGTTTGGGGCCAGCAGTGGTTCTTGAGTGCCAGTCCCGCCTAGGGTGTAGGCTCGAGGCATGACAGAAGATTTAATTTGATCATATAGGAAGATTCCACATAATAAATAATAGTAATAATAATGACTTTAAAAAATCAATCAAGTTTTAAGGAAAAAATAGGTGAAAAAGGCTGACTGAGGGGTATTTTTAGCCAAATAGATGAATGCAGGATATATTCAAATTATTTTGAATAGTCTAAGAATATTTTTGGCTCTTTTCTGTATAATTTATTAATTTGATATAAATATGTTGAGTGCTGGTCAATTTATAAAATCAAAGATTATTTTATTTAGGTAATGCTGATAACAAGCTTAGATCAACACTTTTTGACATTTCGGCATAAATTTTGAGACAAATGCCAACAATTATATATTATTTATAAAATATCGATACATTACATATACATATGACCATTTAAATTAATAAAAATTTGTCCGTTGATAAATTTACTTGAGAAGCCCTAGTAAATATTGTACTAAAATTTGGAATATTACACAAATTACTTCATAGCAATAGTAATAATTGATTTCTTCTATTGTAATATATTTAACCCACCTGTTATTACCCTGCAAGATGTACTATTGTGTCAATCAAGTCATTCATCTTTTTTAAGCTCCAACACCAGAACCCTGAATCATAGTTTATTAATTGTCATACATTAGTATCAATTATAGAATGTTGACAGTCAGTATAGTTCTAAAATGACATTTAAATCATATAACATAGTATTAAAAAGGAATTTAATGATTTTTCTATCTTGTTCTAATTAATTATATGAAATCGAGTTGGACGTCAAAAATTACGAAATTTCAATTGTCTAGGTAGTCTAAAATATATTAGGTATTTAACATAGTCAATCAACTTATTAAATTTGGATGGACGGAGAAATATCAAAAATTAAATTATGTTCGGATTAATTGTCTTAAAAGGAGTTCAATGGTATATGTATGTTGCTTCAATGATGTTGGAAATGAATTTAAATTATGGTCGGGCTAATTGTCTTGGTAAATCAAGTAAGAATACTAAGAAACTTCATATAATTAATCTAGAGTCCAACTTATGTTATTATTACTATTTTTGTCGTTTTATTTAAATACTTATAATATATGAAGATACTTTATAGTATTTCTAAAGATAAACTGAAAGTGTAATTTTAGCTAGATAATTTCAATATTAGTTTTGCAATTTTAATAGTCTTTCAAAGGAGGATTTCTGAGTACCAAAAATCATATTTGTTGTTTTATGTGTAACTTCAAAGAAAAATCTATGTTAAGAGGCTTTCTAGAATTTAAATTATGGGAATAAATCAAGAAAACATATCATGTCTATTGGATGTGCTTTGAAAGAAAAGACCTCAAATTTATTGAAAGAATAAATTTAGATACTTTTTTTTGAGATATCAAATTTATCTTTCCACCATTTGAATGAATGCTCTTTTCCGAATAATACAACTAGCTTTAATTTTTTTCCAACATAATTTATAAATCATTCAAAATTGAACAATATTCTTCAATAAGGAGCAACAGAGGATAGAACTAACAGAAATAAAATAAAAATAAAAAGAGGATATAGCTAAGGTAATAACAGAAAATATTATAAAATCATTTAAAAGCCCAAGCATTCTCTCTATGAACCTGCTCCTCTTCCTCTGGAGTATAATCATTCACGATATCAAATACTTCACGTATTTCCTCTAGTGTTTTCCCTGTGATCCTATCAAAAGATTCTTGGATTATTACTTCTTCCAACTGCTTATCATCAAGATATCTAGCAGCCAAGTGAACATGAAATAATTTTGAGTGGCTCATCTTCAAGAAATCCTGATCAAAATTCTTTAACTGAACTTCCGTAACACCTTCATCCGAATGTTTCTTCCAATATTTCTTTTTTCATTATTTTGCCATCAACATTAAGCAAGGGGATGACATTAGAAGTACAATCAACGTCTTGTACTAAATTCTTGATGACTTCTGACTTTACAGACTTGTCGAGTTTGAATTCCTCATCATCGCTAGTTTTAAGAGTTATGAGCTTTTCTGAAGACATGACAAAGAAAATGGAGAAATCTATGAATTTATGATTTCAATACATGAGGCTAGCTTGGTCTTTTATAGTGTATTAGATTTTAATTACTTTCCAAAGTTGTGGTAGGAATATGGAAAGCAAAATATTAAATAGATCAAAACTTATTATTTTTCCTTTTTTGAGGTTCAATTAATTTGCTTTACAAAATCTACATATTCAGTCATAGATTATTAGCATAATGATATAATTAAAAGTTACAAGGAAAGTTCGAAACTCATCATTTTAGTTATCAATTAGAGGACCTGTCATTTCTGATAGTTATTAAAATCGTTGTGTTTGACTATATTTCCAACAAAAGTAATTGAAAAACTAAAACAACAGATTGACCATTTGATCATTTACTAATTATGTCTATGTTTACTCAGATCAAATCCAATATCTCCTTATCGTATATTCCTCCGGGGGGACGATTGGGGGGTGGACATAAGGGTCATTATGACACAATTAATAATTCGCTTCATTTTCAATTAGGCCTTGCTCTAGCTTCTTTAGGGGTTATTACTTCTTTGGTAGCTCAACACATGTACTCTTTACCTGCTTATGCATTTATAGCACAAGACTTTACTACTCAAGTTGCATTATATACCCACCACCAATATATTGCAGCATTCATCATGACAGGAGCTTTTGCTCATGGAGCTATATTTTTCAGTAGAGATGCAATCTGGAGGAAAATGAAGATAATGTATTGGCAAGAATATTAGATCATAAAGAAGCTATCATATCTCATTTAAGTTGGGCCAACCTCTTTCTAGGATTCCATACCCTGGGACTTAATGTTCATAATGCGTGGTGACAAATCACCAACTCAGGAGTCCTTGAAAGCCTTGATCTATGGAACTGACATATACTTGTCCCCAATGCAATTGGTGAACTTGAGAATGTCGAGTTATTGTTGTTCATATTGTCCGAAATCCATTTTCAACCCTCGCGAATCGCGAATACGGGAGCTGCTATTGAGTACTGAGAGTACGGGCAAAAGGCGATTGGAGAGAAATTCGTTCCACCTTCATTGCATATAAATGGCTTAGCAAACTCAAGAGCACCTTTGTCAGAGACTAGCTACTTTTCAACTGATATAGTTTAGTCATAATTAGGTTGCAGTCCTATCAGGGGGCCGTATACACGTTTGCAACCTTTTCATCAGCGATAATAATCTCGTCACCAAGAATGGCTTTTTGAAAACCGAAAACCATCTACATTTACACATAAAAATTGCAAGTTGTAGTTTTAATATGTATGTAATTTTTTAAATTGTTCAAAAGACAAATAATTAGAAAACCACACAAATACACACACATACACACACACACACACACACACACACATATATATATATATTCAATTAAGATCACAAATTTTATATACAAATAAGCAACTCACATTTCAAATTTGTATTGATTTGTATTAGATTTATTTAGTAACAAACAACTCTCTCTAAATAATTTGTAAGTTAATTTACTTAAATAAATTTACTAGTACAAATATAAATCTAACATCAAGAAAATAAACAAAATAATTAAAATGATTTGAGGGATATTTTTGTCTTTACATAGACTTATCACATGGTATTATATCATGTGTATTACTAATACCTCCAAATGGAAGGTATTAGTAGTACATCCTAAAATACCGGAGGTGTAACTAATCCATGAATTAACTATACATTGGCCGAAATTCCTACCAAACATAATACTAATTACTAAATTATACCTTACATAATAAATGATCCATTTCTTCTAATGCAACCTACCAAACGACCCCTAAGTTTGTATAAATAACTTTAATTTCTTTCCAACATAATTTATAAATCAATCAAAATAAAAAACAATTCTATAAAAAGGAACAATAGAATATAAAACCAAATAAAATAAAATAGGATATAGCTAACTAGACAGTTTTAATACTAATATAAAAAAGGAATTTTTTTTGAAAATAATATAAAATCATTCAAAAGCCCAAGCATTCTCTTTACGAATCTCCTCTTCTTCCTCAGGAGTAAAATCATTCTTGATATCAAATTTTCTTACGTATTTCTTATGGTGTTTTCCTTTTAATCCTAAACTCTATGTATGTGACCGAGTAAGATTAGGAAAAGGAAGCCTTTTTTTTTTCTTCCAAATCTCAATTAGGAGAAAAAATATTTTTTCCCTAATATCTAACCATGGTGTTTGAAAAGTTGTACACACATATTTAAGCTTCCACTAAGTTTTCTTTTACCCTAAATAAGTGGGTAATTAAGACTCTAGCTTATTTCCTCAATGGTATTTTCAAGACTAACAATACTAATTCCACAAGTGGGATTGAAGAGGATAAGATGTATGTAGATTT
>NC_064285.1:23379695-23381944 GCF_019186545.1 Solanum stenotomum | reverse complement strand
GTTGGTTTACGGTTTGAACTCTTGAAGTTGTGTTGGACTGTTTCTAAGCTAAGAACTAAGGGTTGTGTATAAACTTGTACTTGCACTCTTTTAACTGCTAGTATATCTAAAAGTTGATCTTGGTACCTTGGTTACCTCTTGTCACTTTGTATTGTCGTGTTGGTATCCTTTAAGACGTTAAGGACTCTTGTGTAACTCGCCCCTTGTACGGATTGTTTGATCACTTGGCACTCTTGTTGGGACCTTTTCCTTCTTGTGGCTGTGACTTTGTCACTATTGGCATGCCTGTTGATTCGGATCATTTGCCATCTTGACTCTGTATTTTTAGTTTGTCTTAAGAATCGAAGTTGTCTATTTTAAGTACGAACTAGAAAGTCATTTTTAATATGGTTCTTGGTTCTCTTGATTATTGGGTTTTGACCCTTCTTGATACAAGGCGTCTTCCCTTCTTGATACATGTTTGTGCTTGGTGCAATGACATGATGTATTTATTGGGCGAGCCTTATTGTTCAATCTCTTGGAAAACTGTGCTATGAGCGTTCTTGACATTTGGATCTTTAAATATCGAACTTGATACTCTTTATATATTGTTTACTTGATGTATTGATTATGTTCAATTATGCTGCCCGTGACTTAAGAAAGGTAAATTGGTGAATCTGAGGGCTCCGAACCTATAGTTTTTGTACCACTAAGCTATATGCTTAGCGATAGTTATTTCTATCGTAAGGAATGTTCGAGAGTATGCATGAAGCTGGCCATTGGAGATAGAGATTTTGAGATCTTTAAGGAAGATCACAATTGCATATAGGCATCTATATTTTGTATAAATCTTGGGGCTTGTACATGATCTATGTGTTGTATATTTACATGAAATTTTGAGGACTAATTTGATCATGTCACCATGGGTTGTAATATAAGTATGTCTATATGTTTTGTTCTTTTGGGATGTGCAAATCCAAGTCTTGTAATATACGAAATTTACTATTAGTTTTAAATGTTTGTATGAAGCATGAACCGGCTGATTTCAGTACTTGAAAGTTGGTAATATTCTTGTTATCTCATCCTTAAGTGTGAGGATAATATATGTATGAAAAGCTCGTTAGTTATTTGCTTAAATTATTCTGGGAGGGTTTTTCCGTCATAAGTTAAATTCCGCGCCATGTCAATTTTAACATCAAATAAATGTTTAAATGGGCAAGATGTATATCCTTAACTAAATTATTCGTTATCAACATAATCCCTCTACTAGATTAAAATCAATATGGCCATAGTTAACCACTTTTAAATGTCACAAGTATTTAATTAGATTTCTTGTTTAAGTAGTACTATCCTTTCGAAAGGGTCGCTACACCATATCTCATAATACCCCTCATAGGTGTAACCTTCATATATCTCGAATCATCAACCTCAAATTCCACATATCTTCTTCTAACATTTGTATAGGATATCTGTCAGCTCTGCATTGTTTCAACATCTCGTTAATTATTTTCACCTTCTGCATTGATTGATGAACTGAGTCTGGTCCTATCAACTCAACTTCACCAACCTCAAACCAGCCAATAGGAGATCTAAACCTTCACCCACAAAGATCCTCATAAGGAGCCATTTGAATGTTGGAGTGGTTGTTGCTCTTGCAAGCAAACCCTATAAGAGGCAAGTGGTCATCCCAATTCCCTTTGAAATCCAACATATATGCTCTCCACATATATCCTCTAAGGTCTGCTTAGTGATATCTGCTTGACTATCTGTATGAGGATGAAAAGAAGTACTAAGGTTTACCTTCGAACCCAAACCCTTCTGAAACGTCTTCCTGTCACGACCCGATTTAACAAGTCATGATGGCACCTACTATAACCCGCCAGCAGGTAAGCCAACCAGTAACCCGGAACAACAAGTAATGGGTCTAAGGGTAGAAATTAAACAAGAGTAGGCAAATAACAATATAAACAGGCGGACACAAACCAAAAACATATATACAATTAAAGATCCCTCCCAGAACCTGGAAGTCACTAGTACAGAGCTACTACAAAATGAGTACAAGTCCTAAAACCGGACAACAGAGACTGGACTGTCTCGAAAGGAAAAAGACAAGTCTATATATACAGATGGAGACTGAAATAGTACAAAACGCCGTGTGCTCACCCCCGTCTCCGGATAAGTCTACTCCAAGCTAGATCAACGCTGGCTACTAGTGCTCGGACCTGCATCACAAAATAGATGCAGAGCGTAGCATGAGTACCAAAACAACA
>NC_064285.1:23367099-23372236 GCF_019186545.1 Solanum stenotomum | reverse complement strand
CTCTGCCACGTGTCGTCACGTGGCTCTGCCACGTCACCGCCGCGTCAAAATTTTACAACCCTTCAAACTTAAATTTCGATGTTTCGGACTCGTTCGGAGTCGGAAAAATACAAACCTTATATGGAATCTGATTGGAAACGATATTTCGGACTCAACGGTGAAGGCGGAATTTCCATTTGGAGCTCGCTTCGACGAAAAGTGGGTCCCACACCCAGTATCATTTGAACCAGATTCCACAATTGCTATCTAAAGTCTCGAGAAGTGAACAAAGGGTCGTTCTAGACCAAAATCGATCTTCCGAAGCTAACCTAGCTGCCAGAATTTTCATCTGAGCACGTCTTCCAAGAAGGTTGACCAAAGTCAACTTTTCAAGTTATAAAAATCTCCAAAACAGGGAAACGGGCCTAAAACCCAAACGAACGACCAGGCGACCGAACAGTCAGTGCCAGCAAGTCATAAATGACTTGGGGTCGCTACAGGAATGCTCTATACGAGGGAAAGAATTCTTTAATTTAAAAAAAATGACCTGGAGGGTCATTACACTTCCAAAACTGAGTGGCAAATTGTACACCTGTATCTGAAATGATGCACAATGGAACTCGATGAAGTCGGACTAGTGGTGGCAATTTCAGCCCATATAAGTGAAATGGATCTATTTTTTCCATATTAAATTAAACGGATCACTCATATTTTCTTAAATGGGTAAATATGGACTTCAACATATTTAAACTCACACAAATATGGACAAAATGGGTAAACATGAGAATCCATATATACACATATATCACTCACTTATCATAAAAATTCCTAATTGCAGTACTTGTTATTTAAAATAAGAATAGGAAATTTGTGGGGTGGGGGTGGATGTGAGAGTGTGGAATAGGATGGGTGGGTACAAAAAAAATATTTTAAAAGTATTTTGAATAGGGTGGAGTTAGGGTACCTAAGAGACATATCTTTATGGGTGCGAGAGACATATCATCATGGGCGGAGTTAGGGTACCTGAACAGGGTTCATTCGAGCCCTCTTCACGAGAAAATTATATTGTCACTATATAATAAATATATATAAGATCAAAATTATTTTTTACGCATATATAATAGAAGTTGAATCTTCTTGGTTTCTTTGTATGTTTTTCTTCTTCATATTCTGAATCCCCTTTGGATGGTTGTTACCTATTGTATTGTATTATATTGTATTGTATTGTTTTGTTTTGTATTGTACTGTATTGTATTGTATTGTACTGTTAGTTTAAATTTAATGTTTGTTTTGATTGTTACTTAAATTATGTTTTATCATATCGTTTAAACCTACCGTTAGGTAATGACGAAAAGACTAATTTTATGTAACGACTGAGTTGGTGTGATTACATCGTTATCTTAATAATTTCTTCTCATATTGTCTTTATTTATTACTCCCTCTACCCCAATTTATGTGACACTTTTCATTTTTTGAGAGTCACACAGTTTAAGTTTGACCAAAAATTTGCGCATAGAATCTTCAATTATTTTTATATGAAAATATATATATATATATATGTAAACTACGTAAAAAGTATTATAAATCACAATAATTGAGAATTCACAATATTTAGAAAATGTATAAAGAATTTATGATCAAAAATAGACTTGTTGAATCTCGAAATCCGAAGAATGTCACATAAATTGGGACGGAGAGAGTATTTAATAATCATATTTCATCTTTTATCCTATCTTTTTATAGTAGCTCTACCCCATACCTTACTTTTCTTCTAGATATATAATTCAAATTATGGATGTGTGACATTATGTATCAAAGGAGAACGATACAATCTATCCAAATATTGTATTTATTGAAATAATATAGTACGATACTATACAATGGATGGCTAAACAAAACCAAATAAATTTTATGGATTAATATAATTTGATTAATTATGTAAGTCCAATTAATATGGATTGAATTAAAGACCAAATTAATTAATTTAGGATACAATAGATGAGCCCAACTTGCTAAACTCAATGTCATCTCATCCTAGATGCCCAGTTTGGTGTCACGTGTCAAATGGCACACAAAGTCAAACAAAAAAGTCAATAGGATCATGACATTTGTCAAAAATGACAAGCTCACTCCATAAAGCACATATATCATGTTACTTAAATTTGATTGGCCGAAGAAAAATATGTTCCTATCACAACTAACAATAAAAGTGGGCATAGGTACTAGTATCTATAATCACTCTCATGATTATTTTTACTATTATCAACCATTACCATCGAGCACTATCACAATATTCACCAACAATCTCTTCTTCTATTGATGATAAAAAAAAAACATCAACTTAATTTTTTACTCTGTAAATTATGTTTTACAGAAAATGTCTCATAATCGTCGATTGTTAGATGACACTATCTGTGCATGTAATGACTCTTTATGTGACTGTACATATACAGACGGATTCAAAAATTGAAATTATTTCCAAATAAAACAAATCATTATGCATTACTTTACAATAATGCACAATAATGTGCTACTTACACCTACCATACCTACTACTTACACGTGCCCATACTCTTTTAATTTGTCCATACTATATGACTTTTTAACACTACCATAATTTACACTACACAATAATGCACACTTCACTTTACACTTGTCTTCTTACAATAAGACACAATAAGACTAATAATATTTACATGGTACTTTTTTATATTATTTTCTTTTGGCCATACCTATTCTTTGCCTTATCTTTTTATCAACTACTTTCTCTGCACATGTGTCTTTTTATTTTTGTCTTCTTCTTCTTATCTTCTTTCGTCTCTATCTTATTTGATCATTTCAGCTGGACATCGGGAATCACATTATCTACTCCATTACATTTTGTACATATATGGTCAGGATATTTATGTCCAATTAGCTTACAATATCTGGTTAATGGTTCTGACGAAATAAATCCTGTCTTGAGTGCTCTTGTCGTAGGTCTTTCTTCTAGTTTTAATAATGATAAAATCTATCGTTGGACTTCATCCATATCTGTTTTCCTTAGTTCTCTTGAATTAGAATATATCATTAACTGGTCTCTAGAGTAGTAACTCCATATACCATTTTCGTTTAAATAATTGTTTGCTAACTCTTGTATAATAGTTTATATACCAATTATTCTTTTATTGGCATAAAAACTTGGTATCTCTATTTTTTGTATTTCTTCTTGTTGTCCAATATCATCAGGTATAATAATATCTTTGGTTAATCCTATCTTAATAACTTGAATTGGATGTTTTATCTCCTCGTATAATATCTCCGCTGGTGTTGTATAAAACTTTATATAAAATAAATTTCCTTTGGTAACTCTTTTATATGTGACGAATGCTTTGTGTAATTCTGGTATTCCACTTATCTCTTCTCCATCGTATGTATATACGGTATTTAATAGTCCATAATTGTAACATGTTCTTACTAAAT
Source organism: Solanum stenotomum (assembly GCF_019186545.1). Classification (NCBI taxonomy): domain Eukaryota; kingdom Viridiplantae; phylum Streptophyta; class Magnoliopsida; order Solanales; family Solanaceae; genus Solanum; species Solanum stenotomum. Next base: position 23,368,795 of record NC_064285.1, on the reverse strand, counting down.
TGGCGTTAGTTTTTGGTTGTGCAATTAACTTGTTATAACCTTGTAATTTTTGGGTTAGGTAGTCTTGATTTGGTTCTTTGGTTGCAGTGGATCTAGGATTATGGTTTAAATATGTTTGGATTTTGTATATATTTTCAATATAGGTTCTCGTAACATGGTTATATAATTTTTTCTCATTTTGTAGGCTAGCTGCATAGGTTGAGGTTTGGGGTTGGATCCATAGCCATTGTGTTTTTTGGTGTTCTCGGAGTAAATGGTCTTTCAAATAGCTGGTTCAAGTTTGTATTCTTATGTTGTTTTTCACTAACTTGTTTGCTCGTACATGCAGTTGTATTTAAACAAGCATTATGGGTTTTAAGGTGTTTTTCAACGTCACCTTTTAGGTCTGAATTTTTAAAGTCTTTCGATCGATTTAGCTCCGCATTTTTATAGTCATGCTGCTGACTTCGTATTTGTTGTAGCTCTTTGTCAATATTTTCTACTTTTGGGCAAAGTAGGTTCATAGCTTTGAGTATTTCTTCTATAGTATTTTCTTTTTCAGTCTGTGTAGCTTTGTCTTGATAAGTAATCTGCAATAACATTCTTGTCAGTTTTTATCACTTCAATAGTAAATGTAAAATTTAATATTTTTAATGTCAATCTTCTCATTTCTTTCGTAGTTACTGAATCTTGTATTTTTCTTGTTAGCCACCATTTTACTTCTGTATTATCGGTCCTTATAATAAATTTGTTATATACAATATATGGTTCAAATGATAGTAAACATTTATATACTGAATATAATTCTTTCCTATTAATTTCACATCTTATTTCTGTATTAGTTAATGTTCCTGAATAATATCTACAATGATGTTCTATTTTTTCTTTATCATACTTATATTTTAAGACTCCTCCATAACTTTTTTCACTGGCGTCTGATTCTACTATATAAGTAAATTTTTTGTTTTCATTTGGAAAATATAGTTTAGGTAGGTTCTTACATAATAGTTTTACTTTTTGTATTTGTGTTTGGTCTTTTTTATCAAAGTGGTATTCTACATCTTTCTTTAATTTTTGTTGTAATAGTTTTAAGTTCTCTGCTAATTTTGGTATGTATTCTCTTACTTGATTTACTTGTTCTAGAAATGATTGTAACTTCTTTTTTGTATCTAGTTGTTTATTTGAGTTAATTATTTTTTGTACTATGTGTGTTTGCATTTTTATTCCATTTTTATCTAGTTGTTTTTAGATTCCTAAAAATTCTATTTGCTTTTTCATTATGTCTGCTTTCTTTTTACTTAGACTTATGCCTGAATATTCTATAGTATGTATAAATTTTTCTAATAATCTTATATGTTCATCTTGTGTTTTGGAATATAGTAATATATCATCAATATATATACTACACAATTTTCTACTTGTTTAAAATAATTATCCATAAAGTGTTGATATCTACCTGGTGCATTTTTATATCCAAATGGTAATACATTCCATTCATAAAATCCTTGTGGTGCTGTAAATGCTGTAAGTTTTTTAGATTCCTCTTCTAACTTTAAGTGGTAAAATTCTGATTTGCAGTCAAATTTACTAAAGTAATTATATCCTTGTATTTGTCTTATTTTTAATATTTTATTTGGTATTGGGTAGTATATGTTTTAGTTTTTGCATTTAAATTTCTATAATCAATAACCATTCTACTTTTTCCTCTTTTTTGTTC
>NC_064285.1:23343926-23363742 GCF_019186545.1 Solanum stenotomum | reverse complement strand
GACATCAAAACTGAAATACGAGAGGGACATAACCATCATTCGAATTATGTAAACAACTCCTAAGAGATTAAGCTAACATGATGAAGAGATACTGTAACATCTCAAAACGACAAAGAAAAACAAACAAAATGCAAGTAAATAGTGAAGAAAACAGGTTTATACAGCTAACACATTCAATATTGAAACTGAACAAAAAATGGCTCATCTTAAGCAAACTCAAGCAGATATTCAGCTGACCATAAAGATACAAAATTGAGCTAATGAAATGATGACCAATAGATAATATCCAAAGTAAACTTTCACTAGTACTAGACTCATGCTTACTGTCCCAAAAAAAAATCATAGGAAAACGAGATTAAGGCAAGAGCTAAACGAAAGGGCCAAATACTCATAACTAGCCGAACATATACCAAAGCTTGAACATACAACACACTATATCGAAATAGATTGTAAGAGGGAGCGGGATTACCTTGCTTGGGGCAGCGACTGAGACGAACGAGTTTGAGAGAAACTATTCTTCTACCACAATCTTTCGAATAGGAATAGCAAGTTAAGAAAATTCAGGTGACAATCTTTTCGGAATTTCGAATCGGAAAACTAGATATATCTTTTTTTTTAAAGTGTAGAAGTGACTATGGCTTTAAAAAAAAAAAAACTCCAACCCCTCCTCCTTATAGTGAACAGAATAGGGTATCTATAGGGGAGATTCAAATTGACCAAGGAGGAAAACGATTTGAAAAGATGGATAAGGATGAAATTCAAAATTTTAATTATCTTCCTCCCTACCCAGGCAACAGTGAAGGGATGGGAAGTTTCTGAAATGGGAAAAAGGGGGATGGGGAGACTGCTGCAGGGTATGGGCGATCTCGCGAATTTCTCGCCAGATTTGCTAGGAATTTCACGTGAAGAAGAAGAAAAAGGATGAAGGGGTCGTCTAGAATTTTGGGGTTGCGGTTGTATTGTTGTATGTATTGTATTGTTGGAAAAGGAAGTGGGCTGAAATTGGGAATAAGAGTGGGCTGTTGAATGGGTCAATGTTTGGGCCAAAGTTAGCTGAAAATCTTCCCAATTGTGGTCTTGTATGTGGGAAAAAAAAAAGAAAAAAAGCTTAGATTGGAATTTTGAATTTGGTCAATTGAATTGCAATCATAGCCATTGAATTAAGGACTTAGCCAATTTGAGTTAATTAGTGAAATCGGCTAAAAATTAAATAAGACGAATTAATATTAATTAACGAGCTTCTTAATCTTAACCAAATAAAATAATCCATTTTTAAAAGATTAACGATTAATTAATTAAACTAATTGGCCAAATTTAAAGCAAAACTAAAAATCTTTTGAGAAGATTTTCAAATAAAAATATACTAATTATATACATAACTATAAAAACATATTTATTTATTTTTTTAAAAAAAAAATTTATAAATGAAAAAACTTACATACAAATAACTCGAAAAATATTTCGGATTTCATAAAAGCTAATTAATTCGAAATTATAGCCATCATTTTAAAATATACCAAAAATATAAAATCTTTTGAGATGATTTTCGAATATTTATAGGATATACTTATTTCATACATAATTATATAAAACATATATATTATTAAAAAATACAAAAAGTGATAGACTATTTAAAAACTTGCAAAAAAATAAAATAATAATAATAATAATAATATTTTTATTTTATTTTTTGAAAATTTATGAAACTAATTATTTTAAATTGTTTGAAATTGAAGAAGCTCGATGATTAATCTATAATGTGGAGGTCCAAAATTGGGTGTCAACAGCTGTCCCTCATTTGATTTGGATTGATGAAAGAAATTCGAGGCAAATGAAATTGATTAATCAAATTTTGACCGACTACATCTTCATCTTTAAAAAAAGATTTTGGTATGGACTTTAGGAATGATGGCCAAACCTCGTTATCAGGTTTCCTACATATCTCAGGCTATATGAGAATTCATGCCACTTGTAGTTCGATACGCTTGATTTGACGCATGATTATGAAAGAATTCAAAAGTTATCTCGATATTGAATTATGAAGAGACTGGAACACTTGGGGATAAGATTTAAGAGAGAATATCCAAATACAACCGAGTTTTCAACATTGAGCTTGCCTACATATCCTTAGACCTTAGGAATCAGGCTGTTTGTAGTTCGACTCGATCGATTGAAAAGGAAATCTATTATGCAAGATAACCTTTTGTTCTGGAGGAGTGACAAGTAAGTCAAGTATGAAAAAGAGGCTTGCAACCTTTTAGCCATGAATGTGGGGCCCTTCACACCCATAATTAAGAACTTACACGGACATAATTTCTGAAGCTCTTAGTGCACTGTCACTCAAATTGGAAAGTTGCTGCCGGTGAGAGAGAGATGTTTTTCGGATGCGAAATTGAAACCGATAAACCAAAAGAAAAACCTACATGCCTTCTGATAGGGGTGTGGTTTGATTGTGGTAGAAGTCGCTCCTCAACTCGCGTCCTAAAGTTCGATACTCCTCTTCGAACTATGTCCCAGTTCGCTGCTAAGACAAAGTTCCACGTTGTGCTGCATCCTTTTTGATGTCGTCCACACCATTTTCACCCTTAATTGCTCTTCTTGAATATTTAACGACGACTTCTTTCAGTTTGACGTAAAGCAAATAAAGCTCGTATCTCATATTTTCAATATAATTCTTCAATGTACTCTTCTCTTAATATCGAAGCAGTAAAATAGACTGATGTAATATGTTGATGGTTCTCTTGATGGTATGAATATGCAATGACACTTTTGGCGGTTTGATTGTAATGTCCCTCTCGGCGTTTTGATATGCAATGGCCCTCTTGGCAATTTTAATATGAATGACCTTCTCGGCAATTTGAATATGAATGGCCCTTTTGGCATTTGAATATGATGGCCCTCTCGGCGGTTTGAATATAATGTCCCTCTCGGCATTTGAATATGATGGCCCTCTCGGCTATTCGAATATGCAATAGCCCTCTCGGCAGTTTTAATATGAATGGCCCTCTCGGCAGTTTGAATATGAATGACCCTCTTGGCATTTGAATATGAATGGCCCTCTCGGCAGTTTGAATACGAATGGCCCTCTTGGCATTTAAATATGAATGGCCCTTTTGGCAATTTGAATATGAATGGCCCTCTTGGCATTTGAATATGATGGCCCTCTCGGCGGTTTGAATATGATGTCCCTCTCGGCATTTTGAATATGAATGGCCCTCTCAGCAGTTTGAATATGAATGGCCCTCTTGTCATTTGAATATGAATGACCTTCTTGGCAGTTTGAATATGAATGGCCCTCTTGGCAGTTATATAGGATGGCCCTCTCGGTAATTTGGATATGAATTTTACTATGTCAATAATTGATATGATGATAGGTACTTTTTAATCATAACATCATTTTCATCGGTATCTCGCAACTAATTGATATTTGCTGGATATGTTCTCCAGAAATAATTGGTTGATAAATATAGCTCCTTTGGTAATCTTATTATACCCTGCATCCACAAAAACACGTTAGTTTTGGAACACTGATCCATGTTGAAGTTGCCTTGCTCCTAGTCTCGTTATCTCTGGAAACTTTGTCTAGTAGATCCAATGAATCGCAGTAGATAAAAGACAAGATCATATTTAAATTAAAACATTTGCTAGGTATGAAGTTTTGGAAAAATAGTTTTAAAGAAAATATCTGCCGATTAACTGTCATGACATGCACGACACGAACAAAACCTTTGCACGACACGAACAAAACCCTTTGTCTCAGATTTTGATATGATAAGTAGCTTGCTGGCAACTTAAAACCCTTTAAGAACACATCAATTTGAGGCAATTGAAGTTGACTTCGAAGGTCCGAGTATCCTTGATGGAATTTTTGAGGTCCTTCTCAAAAATTTTGTCCCATTTAGATGTTTCAAAAACAAATCTGATGATGATCACGGGAGTCTTAAATTTGAGATATTCTCACAATTATTTCCAGTTGCACATTTCGATATGATCCTTGACTTTTGTTTGTAGGAAATGACTCTTCTTGTAGAATTTTTGAGGTCCTCTCAAAAATTATGTCCCAGTTTCCATTATGAGGGGAAATGGAAATCTTATTGGGAATATGACCAAACTCTTGTGGCGCCTACGTATCCAGTTGAGGCAGGAATCAGATCAAACATAGTTCCCATCTCGAGAAGTGACAAAAAAGAAAATTAATAAGGAAACGACCGAGGCCGACATAGACCGCCTACGTATCTCATTCTTGAGAATTTAGGTCGAACGTAGTTCAAGTACAAGGGGAATGTTTCAAAACATAATGCGATAATGATTACAAACAAACTGCAATTACAAGGAAATAAAGGAAAGAAAAAGCATCTTTCAAATGTAGTATCTCTTAACGGCATCTGAATTGATAGCTTTGCGCCACACCTGACCGTCCATCTCTGCTAGAACCAAAGCTCCTCTTGATAGTACTTTGTGGACAACATACGGTCCTTGCCAATTAGGTGCAAACTTCCCTTTATATTCGTCTTGATGATGGAAAATGCGTTTCAACACCAATTGGCCTACCTCAAATGTTCGAACTCTTACTTTCTTGTTAAAAGCGCGAGTCATTGTCTGTTGATACAACTGACCATGACAAACATCACTCATTCTTTTCTCATCAATCAATGCTAATTGCTCATATCGATCACGAACCCACTCGGCATTACTCAATTCAGCTTCCTGAACAATTCTTAAAGATGGTATCTCAACTTCAGCCAGTATCACTGCTTCTGTTCCGTATACCAATAGGTAAGGAGTTGCTCCAGTTGAGGTTCGGATTGTGGTGCGGTAACCTAGTAAAGCATAAGGCAAATTTTCATGCCAACATTTGTAGTTGTCAATCATCTTTCTCAATATCCTCTTGATGTTCTTATTAGCAGCTTCCACAGCTCCATTCATCTGAGGGCGATATGCAGTTGAATTGCGGTGGGTAATTTTGAATTGTTCACATATCTCTTTCATCAAGTGACTATTCAGATTTGCTCCATTATTTGTGATGATAGACTCTGGAACTCCAAAACGACATATCAAATTGTTGCGAACAAAATCGGCCACAACTTTCTTTGTCACAACTTTGTAGGAAGCAGCTTCGACCCACTTTGTGAAGTAATCAATCGCGACCAAAATGAACCTATGACCATTGGAAGCAGCAGGCTCAATCGGTCCAATAACATCCATGCCCCAGGCTACAAATGGCCAAGGGGAACTCATCGCATTGAGCTCGTGGGGTGGTACCTTGATCAGATCTCCGTGTACCTGGCATTTATGTCATTTTTGGACAAACCGGCCACAATCATTTTCCATAGTCATCCAGAAGTATCCCGCTCTTAAGATTTTCTTTGCTAATGTAAACCCATTCATATGCGTCCCACACACTCCAGCGTGCACTTCTTCAAGCAATTTTGTGGCTTCTGCAGCATCCACACATCTCAGTAGTCCCAAATCGGGTGTCCTCTTATAAAGAACCTCTCCATTCAAGAAGAAGTTGTTTGCCATTCTTCGAATTGTTTTCTTCTGAATACTTGTCGCTTTTTCTGGATATTCGCTAGCTTCTAAGTACTTTTTTACATCGATATACCATGGATTCCAATCCCATTCTGCTTCCACATGTGAATAGTGTGCTGGTTGTTCTTTTAAAACTATCTCAAGTGGATCGATATAACTCTTTTCTGGGTGTTGTATCATGGACGATATGGTTGCAAGGGCATCAGCAAGCTCGTTCTGTATTCTCGGCGTGTGTCTGAACTCGGTCTTCTTAAATCTTTGGCATAATCTTTGTACCAATTGTACGTATGGTAAGATTTTAGGATTCTTCACCGCCCATTCTCCTTGAACTTGATGAATCAACAAGTCTGAATCACCAATTATCAGTAATTCTTGAACATTCATGTCAAGAGCCATTCTAATGCCAAGAATACATGCTTCGTACTCAGCCATGTTATTAGTGCATCAGAATCTAAGCTTTGATGTTGCTGGATAATGTTGCCCTGATTCAGATATCAACACTGGTCCAATTCCTGATCCTATAGAGTTTACTGCTCCATCAAAGAATATTCTCCACCCAGGATATGATTCTGATATGTCTTCCCCTACAAACAATACTTCTTCATCAGGGAAATATGTTCTAAGTGATTCATATCCTTCATCTACTGGGTTTTTAGCAAGGTGATCGGCCAAGGCTTGCCCCTTGATTGTTTTCTGAGTCAACTACACAATATCGAACTCACTCAACAACATTTGCCACTTTGCTAGCTTTCCTGTGGGCATTGCTTTCTGAAATATGTACTTAAGCGGGTCCATCCTCGAAATGAGATGTGTTGTATAAGCCGACAAATAATGTCTCAATTTCTGAGCAACCCAAGTCAAAGCACAACAAGTTCTCTCTAAAAGGATGTAACGGGCCTCATAGGACGTGAACTTCTTGCTCAAATAATATATAGCTTTCTCCTTTCTTTCGGTCTCATCATGTTGTCCCAACACACACCCGAATGCATTGTCAGAGACAGATAAATACAATAGCAGAGGACTGCCCGCACGTGGTGGCACCAATACTGGTGGATTCGAAAAATAACTCTTGATGGTGTCAAAAGCCTTCTGACATTCTTCAGTCCATTTGGTTGGTGCATCTTTTCGTAGTAACTTGAAGATTGGCTCATATATCACTGTTGATTGAGCTATGAATCGACTAATGTAATTCAGTCTCCCTAGGAAACTCATTACTTCCTTCTTAGTCTTTGGAGGAGGTATGTCTTGAATTGCCTTGATCTTGGAAGGGTCAAGCTCGATACCTCTTCTGCTAACTATGAATCCGAGTAACTTCCCTGCAGGCACTCCAAATGCACATTTGGCTGGGTTCAACTTCAAATCATACCTACGTAACCTGTTAAAGAACTTTTCCAAGTGTGTCAAATGATCCGAACTCTCGCGGGATTTTATGATGACGTCGTCCACATACACTTCAATTTCTTTGTGGATCATATCATGGAAAATGGTGGTCATAGCTCTCATGTAAGTGGATCCTGCATTTTTAGGCCGAACGGCATCACTCGATAATGGTAGACTCCCTAAGGTGTGGTGAATGCTATTTTTTCTGCATCTTCTTCATCCATTAGAATCTGGTGGTATCCCGCAAAGCAATCTACAAAAGATTGACACTCATGCTTAGCACAATTATCGATGAGTATGTGGATGTTTGGCAAGGGGAAATTATCTTTTGGACTTGCTTTGTTGAGATCCCGATAATCCATGCATATCCTGATTTTTCCATCTTTCTTCGCCACTGGAACAATGTTAGCCAACCAAGTGGGATACTTGGTCACTTCAACGACTTTTGATTCGATCTACTTCATGACCTCCTCTTTTATTCTTAAACTCAGATCGGGCTTGAACTTTATGTTTTTCTGCTTTACTGGACAGTACTCTGAATTGATAGGCATCTTATGGGAAACAATATCAGTGCTTAACCCTGGCATAACATCATAAGACCAGGCAAACACATCGATGTATTGTCTGAGCAGCTTGACCAATTCTTCTCTTTCTGTTGCTGCTAAATGAACACTGACTCGGGTTTCTCTGATCGACTCGTCATCTCCCAAGTTTACTGTCTCTGTTTCATCCAGGTTAGGCTTTTTATCGTCTTCAAGTTGCCTCAAGTCCTCGGTAAGGTGTTCAGGCATCATAGTTTCCTTATCATATTCTTTACACTCATCGTCATCGACCTTACTTGGTTCGCCGTGTTCGTGACATGTCATGACATTGGCAGGTTTAGATTCATTTTTACTGAAAAGAACACTAAATCGACCATGTTAGATAGAATGAGTTTAAATGTTTTTGTTCCAGAATAATTCGCAATGACAAGATAATCGATTTAAAATAAACGAGGCTTTAATTGGAATTTTTAAAAAGGCATACAAACTTTGGTCATGACTCATGAGTCATTTCCTTTTTAAACATTACGATGAAAAATAAAGTGACATAAATGGTGGTTTCGGGCCTCGTCTGAACAACACCGATTTTCAAAAATAAAACTTCAAATCTTGTCTTTGTCTACCAAGCCATTCGATGGATCATAAGTGGAGTGGCCATCCAATTCTGCAGCATCTCTCCAGGTCCGGTGTCTCGGATGGCGGGTGTTGTTGTGCATTCTGCCGAGATCACAGCACAATCTTCTTCATCGAACAATCTTCCCATCCCTTCCACTAGACCATCAATGTCAGGCTCTAAAGCTTTAGCAACAAATGACTGGTACAATACTGGAATAGGCTTCGGTATATCACAGTCATGTTTCTTCCTTGTTTCTGCTTTAAACAATTCTTCCTCTATTGGGGCATAACCGATACCGAATCAGAAATTTTGAAGTGGTATAGGAAGAGGTTCAGATATGACATCCAAATTCTTGCCTAACCCACGCTCAGGTTCAAAACCACTTCTCAGCATAGTTGTGGCTAGCATTTTATACACTGGCGGCATTGGCATCTGCGGCATCATACCTTCAAAAGCAGCATTCATTATCTCCACCATGTGAAAGTCAGTACCCTGAGAAGACTCTTCAATAACTGGAATGGAGAGGCAAGGGTAACTACGATTACTCCCTTCACCAGGGATGATGATTTCATGATCCTCCCAAATGAACTTCAAAAGTTGATGAAATGTGGATGGAATTGCTCCAACAACATGGATCCATGGTCTTCCTAGTAATAAGTTGTAGCTCGTAGATATACCCATCACCTGGAATTCAGTGACAAATTCTGCAGGCCCCATTTGGATACACAGGTCTATTTCCCCATGGTCTCTCTTTGCGAACCGTCAAACTCCCTTACATTCGTGCAGCTTTGACGAATTTTCCCTACATCATAATTTAGCTGAGTAAGGGTTGATAATGGGCAGATATTGAGTCCTGAGCCATTATCAATCAATACTCGTGCTACAAACTTGCCTCTGCATTTGACAGTGATATACAAGGCACGATTGTGCATCACCCCTTCGAGCGGGAACTCCTCTTCTCGAAAAGAGATTTGATGACTCCCAATGACATGACTTACCGTAGTGGCCAGATTCTCACTAGTTGTTCCCGTCGGTACATACGCTTCATCAAGTACCTTCAACAATGCTTTTCGATGGTACTCAGAACTCAGTAATAGAGCCCAAACAGAGATTTGAGCGGGAGTCTTCTCCAAATGCTTGACAATGGAATACTCCTTAGGCTGCATTCTTCGCCAAAACTCTTCAGCCTCACCCTCTGTGATCGGTCTTTTGTGGTTCTCCTTTCTTCGTATCTCTTGAGTTAGTTCTTCTGGAAAATAGCATCTTCCAGAACGTGTCATCCCTTGTGCGGTGGCCGCCTGGACAACAAACCTTTCTTCAGAATGCTCATTGCTTCTTTCCTTCACCAAAGCAAATGCCTGATGAGGTGCAGTTATTACAACAAACTCTGGACGGGCCTTTATGGTCAATGAGGCAACTGTTGGTATAAGTGAGTTGACATTTGCTTCACTGATAGTCCCATTAGCAAGCCAATCTTCGTCTCTTTTAATCATGTTGATGGTAGCTCCTCCGTGATTCGGCAATGGGTTAAGGTTCACATTGGGGGCAGGGGCTTGGAGAGTAATGACCCTGTTATCGATCAAGTCTTGAATCTTATGTTTCAGATTGATACATCCTTCTGTATCATGTCCTGCCCCTCCAGAATGGTACGCACAACGTTGATCTGCTCGGAAGAACTTAGTTGTGGGATTAATTGCCCTTGCGTCTACTGGTTGGATCAATCATGCCGCTCTTAGACGCTCAAAGTATTGGGTACGTGTTTCTGCCAAAGGAGTGAAAACTCTGGGAGGCTTTCTTTCAAGGTTAGGACGGGGTAGATAGTTGGCATTTGGGTTGTTTTATCCGGAATTTTGGTAGACTGGTGCATTGGCTTGGTGATTTGGTAGTGTATTTCAGTAGGTTAGTGGTTGATTTTGGTAGATGGGCGGTGGTGCTTGGTAGTTCTGTTATGCATAGTAGATTGGGATTGGAGCTTGTGGAGATGGTGGGTAAATATTTGAGGTGGGGAATTGGTTGGAGTTACCAATGGCAGAACCAAACCCAAAATACCTTTACGGCCTTGGCCTCGGGCTAAAAGATACAGAAGACACGTCCTCTTTCTTTTTCCTAGAGAATCCTGTGGCCATGGATGGTGAGGATTTATTGGCGGCCTGCAAGGGAGTGAGACTTGTAACCTTTCCAGACTTTAGGCCATCTTCTATGGCTTCTCCCATTCTAATCAACTCCGAAAACTTCTGTCCCATCATTGGCAACATCCTTTCATAATACTCGAGCTCCTGAGCTCGAATAAAAGCATAGGTTATTTCGCTTTCAGTCATCACAGGTTGTACCTTTGCAACTTCTTTCCTCCAGCGGCATGCATATTCACGATAGTCCTCCGTGGTCTTTTGCTTGACTTTTTCCAAATAATATCTGTCAGGGACAACTTCGACATTAAACTGGAGTGTTTCCAAAAAATCTTTGGCCAGAGCCCCCCATGTAGACCACTGACGGAGTTCTTGAGATGTGAACCATTCTAACGCCTCCCCACTGAGGCTTCGACTAAACAACCTCATAATTAATGCATCATTTTTCCCAATACCTACGATTTTGTCACAATAAGCTCGTAGGTGAGCCATGGGATTGCCAATACCATTGAAGGTTTCAAATTTTGGAATTTTGTAACCTTCGAGTATTTCTAAGTCAGGGTGCATGCATAGGTCCTTATACTCAAGTCCTGTTAACTTCCTCGAAGATTGGACCCTTTTTACTGCCTCAGAGATGGCATCCTTTATAACATTCATTTCTTGTTCGCGCTTTTCTTCTCTCAATCTCCACTCCTTCTCCATTTCTTCATAGTGATCCAACTCTGGTTGAACGGGAAGCTAGGACATGGTTCAGGGATTGTATAGGCTGGTGGAGTTTGGAATGTTACGGAAGGGTATACGGGCTGACTAGGCAAAACACGTGGATTATTGGAGACTAGGGGTGGGATTTGTTGTGTTGGTGTGAAGATTTGGGAGTGATTAGTGTTAGATGCTTGGTTGTGATTTAGTAATGGCGGTGGTGTTTGGTAGGAAGTGTTGGCGTAAAGAGCGTTGGATACAGTTAAGTCGATGGTATGAGGATTAGGGGTGGAAGTGATGGGTCCTGTAGTATGAGTAGGGAAATAATTGGGTAATTGGGAACTTAGATATGGAAAAGGAGGAGGAGGTCTTCTAGTTTCAAGGGGGGGTTCATTCGATGTAATGGCCAGTTTGGCCAGATCTTTGGTCTATTGAAGCTCTTCCTGCATGTCTGCAATTCGTTGCTTTAACTGAGAGATCAACTAACTCTGATCAGCGAGTTTAGCATTTCTGATGGTCACATCCACTATTCCTGTTTCTTCAGAAGTACCAGTCATTTTGCTCTTGCCTTTCTCCAAAGAATGATCAGGGAAGGATGGTATGATTGCTTTAGATCTTGTAAAGTAGGGATGGTCGGCCAGTTTGATTTCAACACAGATCAGTTTTTACCTGTAAAGAAGAACAACTCAAAAGACATATGTGTTAGTTTTTGTTTTTAACGAGATATACAAATAAGATGACATAATAATAAGCACACAAGTGTCATTTTGCTTCAAGCAGATTAATCCACGAAAATATTTTGGGTGAACGGGAGGACTCAAATGGAAAGAAATTTTTCTTGCAATTGAATTGGAAAGGTCGACTTGCATAGAATCTTGCTAATTTCTTCCACTCATATGCTTTTGTAGGTGAAAGTCTTCAGAATCATTCACTAATAAGGGAGAATAAAAATTGAAAAGATAGGGACTGAGCCTTAAGTAGGCTGCCTACGTATCCACCAAGGAAATCAGGCCCGACGTAGTTCGAATTACATAAGATAACCTAAACGTACCCTTCCCAAAATTGATAGAGAAACTAGGCTCGAAAAGAGCTTCCTACGTACCCCCTATGGGCTCAAGTCTCGCGTAGTTCTTGATTACAATAAAAATTTAAAAACAACATGACAAACATAAGAAAAGTGTTACATGAACCTAAATCTACCCAAAGGTTTCTTTCCTTCTTCTTCAACTGTAGGGTGACGATCCGGTGCTCTCGTCATCTGAACCTACTTTTGTTTTATTATTTCCCCTTATGGAGGAAGCATTCCCAAAATTTAGTTTCTTAATGTCTCGTTCAATTTCGGGGATCCTTGCAGACGCTTTAGTGATATTAATTATCTGTTAATCAATTTTTGCAATTTTTCTTTTCACCGAGGTTGTTTTCATGTCAACCACTCAATAATTCTTTCTCGTAGCATCCATTCAGTTTGGTCTGGTACTGCGAGTCTCTTTTTGGCTGCAGCTATCCTCTTTTTAGTCTCGACAAATTTTCTGAACATTGACTCTTCAGTTTCTTCATCACTAACCAAAGCAATGGGTGAGATTGGTGCGTTGACACATTTTCCAGACATTCTAGCAAATCGACCTTCCTGTGATGGACGAATAAAAACTTAGGAGATTTTTGGAGTAGAAGATTTATATATTTTTGAGAAACTTGGACAACACTTCAGAAGTAATTTGGACGGACTTTGTTGTTGTGGACTTTAATAGATGCTTAAGGTGTTCTAACAAATACAAGTGGATTAATAATGCTTTAGACAAAATGACACATCACAACACAAAACAATTATATAAAGCAACACACAAACAGTTTATATCGCGCTCTAAACTTGTGACCTTTTTATGCCAAAGGTAGGCCTATCGAATTGAAGGATGTACGACGTCATTTGAAACATTCCATTGCCTCATAAATTTAAAATTTATACAAATTTTGCAAACAAATTAAATAGGGATACCTAATAGGGAAAATAGATACAAATAATCAGTCCCACGCAGGGGTACAATCTTAAACTATGATTCCACGAAAGGTTCTCTATTCTTGAGCTTCTTGCCATTTCTGAATGTTAATGTCTTCAGATGCAATGGTAATTTGATCTTTCTTGGTCTCGAACAAACTGTTAAATTCCTAACCCAAGAAATAATGTTTTGCCAAATGACGTATACATCCTTCAAATATAAACACACAAGTATGGTTGTCTTTTATTGACCAATGGGCCAAATAGACACAAGGTGGACTTCTAAAGGGCCCAAACACGCCTTGGGTGTTGGATCAACTCAGTTCAAATGCGCTAAATTTGGATTTGGTTTTGCTCTACGCTAGTTGACTAAGAGTGGGGTTTATTTGAAGTGGACTGGTGACCTAAGCGGACAACTTGGGCTGGAGCAGTTAGCGACCGTTGACCATCCAGTGGCCAACTACATTTGCCAGGGTACCCTGAGAATAATTGGTTAATGAATGACTGCGGCCCGCATAATCGTCCTTTAAGTGAAATAAAAAAAATGTCATTTGACGGAATAAATGATATGCATGCAATGACAGTTGATATCATAATTTAATCAAATAAGGCACACGTGAGGTAAAACAATTCAACAAATATTAACAAATAATTAAAGAGAGTCAAGTCATTATGGTTAGAACCTAATTGAATCCCCA
Source organism: Solanum stenotomum (assembly GCF_019186545.1). Classification (NCBI taxonomy): domain Eukaryota; kingdom Viridiplantae; phylum Streptophyta; class Magnoliopsida; order Solanales; family Solanaceae; genus Solanum; species Solanum stenotomum. Next base: position 23,350,156 of record NC_064285.1, on the reverse strand, counting down.
GCGGAAGTCACCATTTCTGCTATGCCGTAATTTTTCTGTCTCTAGAAAAATTACTTTTTGAAATGTTCTAAGTATAAAACAATTTGAGGAAAATACTTTGAAAAGAGTCGCCACTTAATTTTTTAAAGAAATTAAGAAAACTTATAATTTTCAAAGATTTAAACAGAAAAAATCATTTGAAAATACCAAAGAGGGTTCGGGGTTCAATTTACACTTTGAGAAGGGTTTAAGCATTCGAAGTGTCCGCTAACATGCGGTTGACCTGTGACTTGACTAAAATATATTTAACTATTTTTCAGGAAAATAATGATTTAACATAAAAATAATAACGTACAATATTTGATTAACTTTGAGAAAATAATTAAATAAATGGCACATTTTATTTTGATTTTTTAGAGAAAAGGATTCAAAATGAAACAATTGACTCGAACTACAAGTGATTAGAATAGTAGTAAAACAAGTTTAATTAGAATTTATTTGACTCATAATAATTTGAACCAATTTAGTCGATAAACCAAGAAACTAATTAAAGACAAATGAAAGTTTTAACTAAAAAACAATATTTAAATATGTAAATAAAAAAATACAAGAGTTGATAAAAATGAAATTTTATTAAAATCTTAACATAAAGAATATAGTTCATCTTTTGGGGATTTAATAAAGTTAACTAACAATTTTAAAGTTAGAGTTAAATAAAATTAGTTAGACATAATCAAAACAATTAGGAGAGTAAAAAAGATAATGAAATTGGGCCCCTTTTTGGGCCAACTCCGCTGCAAANATGGGTGTATCTATCCCTTCTCTAAAACATGTTTTTATTAGTATTTCTGCTCCTTCTAAATGTACATATTGTTATGCCGTAATTTTTGTCTCTAGAAAAATTACTTTTTGAAATGTTCTAAGTATAAAACAATTTAAGGAAAATACTTAAAAAAGAGTCGTCACTTAATTTTTTAAAGAAATTAAGAAAACTTATAATTTTCAAAGATTTAAACAGAAAAAATCATTTGAAAATACCAAAGAGGGTTCGGGGTTCAATTTACACTTTGAGAAAGGTTTAAGCATTCGAAGTGTCCGCTAACATGCGGTTGACCTGTGACTTGACTAAAATATATTTAACTATTTTTCAGGAAAATAATGATTTAACATAAAAATAATAACTTACAATATTTGATTAACTTTGAGAAAATAATTAAATAAATGGCACATTTTATTTTGATTTTTTAGAGAAAAGGATTCAAAATGAAACAATTGACTCGAACTACAAGTGATTAGAATATTAGTAAAACAAGTTTAATTAGAATTTATTTGACTCATAATAATTTGAACCAATTTAGTCGATAAACCAAGAAACTAATTAAAGACAAATGAAAGTTTTAACTAAAAAACAATATTTAAATATGTAAATAAAAAAATACAAGAGTTTATAAAAATGAAATTTTATTAAAATCTTAACATAAAGAATATAGTTCATCTTTTGGGGATTTAATTGAGTTAACTAACAATTTTAAAGTTAGAGTTAAATAAAATTAGTTAGACATAATCAAAACAATTAGGAGAGTAAAAAAGATAATGAAATTGGGCCCCTTTTTGGGCCAACTCCGCTGCAAATATTTTGAGCTTTAATCCAATCTCGTTTTTGTATACACAGGCTGTATATTAGTGTATATCAGATGTATACGGCCCATTTTTCTGCACATTGAACAGTTGACCAAGTTTATACAACCAACTTCAGCCTTGGCAACCTGTGATTTTGATTTTTAGCTTTGTATTTCTGCATTTGACATGTATATCATTGTATACTTCGTGCATACAAACTGTTTACAGCTTTTCGGGACTGCGTTTCAGCCTGTTCGGCTACTCTGGATGACTCGATATAGAAGAAATATTGAATTTCGACACAACTCAAGAGGCAAGGTGTAATGACCCTCTAGGTCATTTTTTTAAATTAAAGCATTTATTTCATCGTTTAGAGCGTTCCTGTAGCGACCCCAAGTCATTTATGACTTGCTGGCACTGACTGTTCGGTCTTCTGGTCGTTCGTTTGGGTTTTAGGCCCGTTCTCCTGTTTTGGAGATTTTTATAACTTGAAAAGTTGACTTTGGTCAACCTTCTTGGAAGTCGTGCTCAGATGAAAATTCTGACAGCTAGGTTAGCTTCGGAATATTGATTTTGGTCTAGAACGNTATATAATAGAAGTTGAATCTTCTTGGTTTCTTTGTATGTTTTTCTTCTTCATATTCTGAATCCCCTTTGGATGGTTGTTACCTATTGTATTGTATTATATTGTATTGTATTGTTTTGTTTTGTATTGTACTGTATTGTATTGTATTGTACTGTTAGTTTAAATTTAATGTTTGTTTTGATTGTTACTTAAATTATGTTTTATCATATCGTTTAAACCTACCGTTAGGTAATGACGAAAAGACTAATTTTATGTAACGACTGAGTTGGTGTGATTACATCGTTATCTTAATAATTTCTTCTCATATTGTCTTTATTTATTACTCCCTCTACCCCAATTTATGTGACACTTTTCATTTTTTGAGAGTCACACAGTTTAAGTTTGACCAAAAATTTGCGCATAGAATCTTCAATTATTTTTATATGAAAATATATATATATATATATGTAAACTACGTAAAAAGTATTATAAATCACAATAATTGAGAATTCACAATATTTAGAAAATGTATAAAGAATTTATGATCAAAAATAGACTTGTTGAATCTCGAAATCCGAAGAATGTCACATAAATTGGGACGGAGAGAGTATTTAATAATCATATTTCATCTTTTATCCTATCTTTTTATAGTAGCTCTACCCCATACCTTACTTTTCTTCTAGATATATAATTCAAATTATGGATGTGTGACATTATGTATCAAAGGAGAACGATACAATCTATCCAAATATTGTATTTATTGAAATAATATAGTACGATACTATACAATGGATGGCTAAACAAAACCAAATAAATTTTATGGATTAATATAATTTGATTAATTATGTAAGTCCAATTAATATGGATTGAATTAAAGACCAAATTAATTAATTTAGGATACAATAGATGAGCCCAACTTGCTAAACTCAATGTCATCTCATCCTAGATGCCCAGTTTGGTGTCACGTGTCAAATGGCACACAAAGTCAAACAAAAAAGTCAATAGGATCATGACATTTGTCAAAAATGACAAGCTCACTCCATAAAGCACATATATCATGTTACTTAAATTTGATTGGCCGAAGAAAAATATGTTCCTATCACAACTAACAATAAAAGTGGGCATAGGTACTAGTATCTATAATCACTCTCATGATTATTTTTACTATTATCAACCATTACCATCGAGCACTATCACAATATTCACCAACAATCTCTTCTTCTATTGATGATAAAAAAAAAACATCAACTTAATTTTTTACTCTGTAAATTATGTTTTACAGAAAATGTCTCATAATCGTCGATTGTTAGATGACACTATCTGTGCATGTAATGACTCTTTATGTGACTGTACATATACAGACGGATTCAAAAATTGAAATTATTTCCAAATAAAACAAATCATTATGCATTACTTTACAATAATGCACAATAATGTGCTACTTACACCTACCATACCTACTACTTACACGTGCCCATACTCTTTTAATTTGTCCATACTATATGACTTTTTAACACTACCATAATTTACACTACACAATAATGCACACTTCACTTTACACTTGTCTTCTTACAATAAGACACAATAAGACTAATAATATTTACATGGTACTTTTTTATATTATTTTCTTTTGGCCATACCTATTCTTTGCCTTATCTTTTTATCAACTACTTTCTCTGCACATGTGTCTTTTTATTTTTGTCTTCTTCTTCTTATCTTCTTTCGTCTCTATCTTATTTGATCATTTCAGCTGGACATCGGGAATCACATTATCTACTCCATTACATTTTGTACATATATGGTCAGGATATTTATGTCCAATTAGCTTACAATATCTGGTTAATGGTTCTGACGAAATAAATCCTGTCTTGAGTGCTCTTGTCGTAGGTCTTTCTTCTAGTTTTAATAATGATAAAATCTATCGTTGGACTTCATCCATATCTGTTTTCCTTAGTTCTCTTGAATTAGAATATATCATTAACTGGTCTCTAGAGTAGTAACTCCATATACCATTTTCGTTTAAATAATTGTTTGCTAACTCTTGTATAATAGTTTATATACCAATTATTCTTTTATTGGCATAAAAACTTGGTATCTCTATTTTTTGTATTTCTTCTTGTTGTCCAATATCATCAGGTATAATAATATCTTTGGTTAATCCTATCTTAATAACTTGAATTGGATGTTTTATCTCCTCGTATAATATCTCCGCTGGTGTTGTATAAAACTTTATATAAAATAAATTTCCTTTGGTAACTCTTTTATATGTGACGAATGCTTTGTGTAATTCTGGTATTCCACTTATCTCTTCTCCATCGTATGTATATACGGTATTTAATAGTCCATAATTGTAACATGTTCTTACTAAATTGGCGTTAGTTTTTGGTTGTGCAATTAACTTGTTATAACCTTGTAATTTTTGGGTTAGGTAGTCTTGATTTGGTTCTTTGGTTGCAGTGGATCTAGGATTATGGTTTAAATATGTTTGGATTTTGTATATATTTTCAATATAGGTTCTCGTAACATGGTTATATAATTTTTTCTCATTTTGTAGGCTAGCTGCATAGGTTGAGGTTTGGGGTTGGATCCATAGCCATTGTGTTTTTTGGTGTTCTCGGAGTAAATGGTCTTTCAAATAGCTGGTTCAAGTTTGTATTCTTATGTTGTTTTTCACTAACTTGTTTGCTCGTACATGCAGTTGTATTTAAACAAGCATTATGGGTTTTAAGGTGTTTTTCAACGTCACCTTTTAGGTCTGAATTTTTAAAGTCTTTCGATCGATTTAGCTCCGCATTTTTATAGTCATGCTGCTGACTTCGTATTTGTTGTAGCTCTTTGTCAATATTTTCTACTTTTGGGCAAAGTAGGTTCATAGCTTTGAGTATTTCTTCTATAGTATTTTCTTTTTCAGTCTGCGTAGCTTTGTCTTGATAAGTAATCTGCAATAACATTCTTGTCAGTTTTTATCACTTCAATAGTAAATGTAAAATTTAATATTTTTAATGTCAATCTTCTCATTTCTTTCGTAGTTACTGAATCTTGTATTTTTCTTGTTAGCCACCATTTTACTTCTGTATTATCGGTCCTTATAATAAATTTGTTATATACAATATATGGTTCAAATGATAGTAAACATTTATATACTGAATATAATTCTTTCCTATTAATTTCACATCTTATTTCTGTATTAGTTAATGTTCCTGAATAATATCTACAATGATGTTCTATTTTTTCTTTATCATACTTATATTTTAAGACTCCTCCATAACTTTTTTCACTGGCGTCTGATTCTACTATATAAGTAAATTTTTTGTTTTCATTTGGAAAATATAGTTTAGGTAGGTTCTTACATAATAGTTTTACTTTTTGTATTTGTGTTTGGTCTTTTTTATCAAAGTGGTATTCTACATCTTTCTTTAATTTTTGTTGTAATAGTTTTAAGTTCTCTGCTAATTTTGGTATGTATTCTCTTACTTGATTTACTTGTTCTAGAAATGATTGTAACTTCTTTTTTGTATCTAGTTGTTTATTTGAGTTAATTATTTTTTGTACTATGTGTGTTTGCATTTTTATTCCATTTTTATCTAGTTGTTTTTAGATTCCTAAAAATTCTATTTGCTTTTTCATTATGTCTGCTTTCTTTTTACTTAGACTTATGCCTGAATATTCTATAGTATGTATAAATTTTTCTAATAATCTTATATGTTCATCTTGTGTTTTGGAATATAGTAATATATCATCAATATATATACTACACAATTTTCTACTTGTTTAAAATAATTATCCATAAAGTGTTGATATCTACCTGGTGCATTTTTATATCCAAATGGTAATACATTCCATTCATAAAATCCTTGTGGTGCTGTAAATGCTGTAAGTTTTTTAGATTCCTCTTCTAACTTTAAGTGGTAAAATTCTGATTTGCAGTCAAATTTACTAAAGTAATTATATCCTTGTATTTGTCTTATTTTTAATATTTTATTTGGTATTGGGTAGTATATGTTTTAGTTTTTGCATTTAAATTTCTATAATCAATAACCATTCTACTTTTTCCTCTTTTTTGTTC
>NC_064285.1:23316031-23341919 GCF_019186545.1 Solanum stenotomum | reverse complement strand
TTTTTTGATCAATATACTTGATTGATAAAATAAATGAACACAAGAAAAATGTATTAAAAGTAGACCAACATAAAGAAAATAACTCATCTTTTGGGGATTTAATTGAGTTAACTGACAATTTTAAAGTTAGAGTTAAATAAAATTAGTTAGACATAATCAAAATAATTAGGAGAGTAAAAAAAAGATAACGAAATTGGGCTCCTTTTGGGCCAACTCCGCTGCAAATGTTTTGAGTGTTAATCCAATCCCGTTTTTGTATACGCAGGCTGTATATTAGTGTATATCGGATGTATACGGCCCATTTTTCTGCACATTGAACAGCTGACCAAGTTTATACAGCCAACTTCGGCCTTGGCAACCTGTGATTTCAATTTTAGCTTTGGATTTCTGCATTTGACGTGTATATCATTGTATACTTTGTGTATACAAACTGTTTACAGCTCTCCGGGACTGCGTTTCAGCCTGTTCCGCTACTCTGGATGACTCGATATAGGAGAAATATTGAATTTCGACACAACTCAAGAGGCAAGGATAGGAGATAGGAGTTCATGTTAGAACTCGGACATATTTCATGGCAAGAAAAAGAAAGGCAAAACTAAGTTAGCAAAAGGAAAACCAACCTTAAACAATAATAAACATAAGAAACATTTAACACTTTCTAGACTTGAACTCAAACTAAAATAAGAGAACTCCTAAACAAATAGCATATCAAGAATAAGGCCAAGCACTCAATACATGCGACCATTTTTTATCAAAGATAAAATTTGACATGAAGCTATTGCTTTAGTGGAGATCAAAATTAGATTCCTATGGGATCTAACCAATATTCATGCTCAAAACAATAAACAAATACACATGCTATGCTACTATCTTAAGAACTATTTGGTCACAAATGCAATTTCCAGGGAATTAGGCATAGATAAGTAACTAAAAAACTAAGACAAATGAATTCCAACAAATCAAGGGAAGGGAGGGAATAATGCAGTAGAAGCAAGGAATTGCAGAATATTAAATGACACACGCTATACATTTCGCAATACGATCAACAACCAACCAAACTACAACCCATTTGGAAAGTTTAGAGATTAACCGGATATATCCCATTATTTTCAAAGAAATAAAATTAAGTAGGAGCATGATTCCACTTATAACTGTGCACTAAAATAATAACTTCAATAGGCCGCACCACCGCTAATCACAAATAATTATGCAACAAACTTTAAACAAAACTTGATCATGCTAAAGAGAAATCGAAATATTCGAGGGAGAAGGGGAAACAAGTCGTCTAAATATCCACTTTGAAAACTCTACCACAATTTAAAGTACCTCAACTATCATTCAGGCAAAGAGATTTGAAACGAACAACACTAAAGACACAAGATTAGCTCAAAACAACTTGGCGAGAAGCCATGTTGACAATATCCGAGATAGACTTGACCACATTCAAATGAAAGAAAAAATAAGAACGACACTAAATCGAGCGAGATGAGACTATGGAAAATTCGTAAAAAAAGGACATCAAAACTGAAATACGAGAGGGACATAACCATCATTCGAATTATGTAAACAACTCCTAAGAGATTAAGCTAACATGATGAAGAGATACTGTAACATCTCAAAACGACAAAGAAAAACAAACAAAATGCAAGTAAATAGTGAAGAAAACAGGTTTATACAGCTAACACATTCAATATTGAAACTGAACAAAAAATGGCTCATCTTAAGCAAACTCAAGCAGATATTCAGCTGACCATAAAGATACAAAATTGAGCTAATGAAATGATGACCAATAGATAATATCCAAAGTAAACTTTCACTAGTACTAGACTCATGCTTACTGTCCCAAAAAAAAATCATAGGAAAACGAGATTAAGGCAAGAGCTAAACGAAAGGGCCAAATACTCATAACTAGCCGAACATATACCAAAGCTTGAACATACAACACACTATATCGAAATAGATTGTAAGAGGGAGCGGGATTACCTTGCTTGGGGTAGCGACTGAGACGAACGAGTTTGAGAGAAACGATTCTTCTACCACAATCTTTCGAATAGGAACAACAAGTTAAGAAAATTCGGGCGACAATCTTTTCGGAATTTCGAATCGGAAAACTAGATATATCTTTTTTTTTAAAGTGTAGAAGTGACTATGGCTTTAAAAAAAAAAAGTCCAACCCCTCCTCCTTACAGTGAACAAAATAGGGTATATATAGGGGAGATTCAAATTGACCAAGGAGGAAAACGATTTGAAAAGATGGATAAGGATGAAATTCAAAATTTTAATTATCTTCCTCCTTACCCAGGCAACAGTGAAGGGATGGGAAATTTCTGAAATGGGAAAAGGGGGGATGGGGAGACTGCTGCAGGGTATGGGCGATCTCGCGAATTTCTTGCCGGATTTGCTGGGAATCTCACGTGAAGAAGAAGAAAAAGGATGAAGGAGTTGTCTGGAATTTTGGGATTGCGGTTGTATTGTTGTATGTATTGTATTGTTGGAAAAAGAAGTGGGCTGAAATTGGGAATAAGAGTAGGCTGCTGAATGGGTCAATGTTTGGGCCAAAGTTAGCTGAAAATCTGCCCAATTGTGGTCTTGTATGTGAAAAAAAAAGAAGAAGAAGCTTAGATTGGAATTTAGAATTTGGTCAATTGGATTGCAATTATAGCCATTGAATTAAGGACTTAGCCAATTTGAGTTAATTAGTGAAATCGGCTAAAAATTAAATAAGACGAATTAATATTAATTAACGAGCTTCTTAATCTTAACCAAATAAAATAATCCATTTTTAAAAGATTAACGATTAATTAATTAAACTAATTGGCCAAATTTAAAGCAAAACTAAAAACTTTTGAGACGATTTTCAAATAAAAATATACTAATTATATACATAACTATAAAAACATATTTATTTATTTTTTTTAAAAAAAATTATAAATGACAAAACTTACATACAAATAACTGGAAAAATATTTCGGATTTCATAAAAGCTAATTAATTCGAAATTATAGCCATCATTTTAAAATATACTAAAAATATAAAATCTTTTGAGATGATTTTCGAATATTTATAGGATATACTTATTTCATACATAATTATATAAAACATATATATTACTAAAAAATACATAAAGTGATAGACTATTTAACAACTTGCAAAAAAAATAAAATAAAAAATAATAATAATAATAATATTTTTATTTTATTTTTTGAAAATTTATGAAACTAATTATTTTAAATTGTTTGAAATTGAAGAAGCTCGATAATTAATCTATAATGTGGAGGTCCAAAATTGGGTGTCAACATATATTTAATTGGATTTTTAGCCTTCATATCTTGTATTTCTTTATTTATTATTCGTTTATCTATTATTGGTATTTTAGCCTTTCCTTTGGTGTATTTGCAATCTATGATATGTTCTTTTTGACTTACTACATAATACTCTTCTTTTTGTCATTTAAACCAATTTCTTATTATTGGTATTTCAAATATTTTTTCTATTCTTAGGTCTAATTTTTTTCCTTTTATTTGTTCAAATATGCTATTATCAAATATTATTTTTTGTTCTAAAGATTCTTCATCTTGATGATTTTCTTTAGTTATTATTTGTATGTCTGTTTCAGTCATTTATATAGTATTCCTTATCTGATTCTGTTACTGAATTATTTTCTATTTCATTTTCCGATAATTCATATATACTACCATTGCTTTCTAATTCATAAACTATGTACTCTATCTGCGTATATTTTTCATCGTCTATTATTATTTCTGATATTTGTTTTTTCTTTGGATTTCTAGGTAATTTACAATCTCTAGCTATATGTCCTAATTTTCCACAATTATAACAAGTGCATTCCATTAGTTTTCTTTTTGGTCTATATGGTCTTTTGGTTTTGTACTTTTTTACATAGTATCTTCTTCTTGGTTTTTTATATTTATATTTCGATCTATATTTTTTGTTATATCTCTTTTTATAGTATTTGTCCGTACAACCAAATTGGGGTGCCGTTTTATTTTTACAACATGCTAAGTTTTTTATTAGTATTTTTTCCATTTTTATTTCTTCTTTATGTTTTTCACATAGTTCTATAAACCATCGTTGTAAGAATTTTATTCTAGCTCCTAAGGTATCTGTTAATCCTGCTTCATTCCAACTTTTTATTACTTTTGAATGAAAAGGTTCCGGTAATTTTGTAAAATATAATTTTCTTATTTCTTTACTTTCGTCTATTCTATATGTTCCTTTATAATAGTATTCACTAAATGCACATGTATATTCATCTATATAACACATGTTACATATTGCTAATTTTGTCATTAGATTCTGGTTTATGATTTTTTTCTTTATTTTGTTCTCTTACTTCTGTTGTCATACTACTAAATTCGTTTCTTATAGCTATTTCGTATTTATATAATATTTCCATAGTTATAGTAGCTATTCCACCATCAAATTTTTTATTACTTCTTAGAGTTTGTAGAGTTTCATCTGATAAATTTTGTAGCCATAATTTTACTGTTCCTATAAGTGTTCTTTCTATATATCATGGTGTTTCTGTTATCACTATTTTTTTATCTATTAATTGTTTTGATATATATCCCATCCATAATTGGATTGTTTTATTTATATTTGCTACACAGTCTAAATCTAAAAAATTATGTTGTTCAGTTATTGGTTTAGGCGTCCATTTTTTATTTAATCTTTTATCCCATATAGTTTTTTCTCTATCATATTGTCCATAGTTTTCATTATAATATTTTGGATTTAAATTTTTTGGGTTTTTTACTCCTGATATGCTAGGTTTTTCATCCATGTCTATGTCTCCTGTATTTATTTCTAATTTTTTTGTATTATTTATGTTTGCTAAAAGTTCTGTATATGTTTCGCTTGTTTTCAAATGTTGTCCATCTAAATCATTGTCATTTATTTCATCAATTCTTATTTCGGGTAGATCATTTCGGTTATTTTCTTCTTTTTCTTCTAATTCATCTTCTAATTGCAATTTTTTTAAAAATTCATTTATCTCATTTGCTAATTTCGTTTTTTGTTCTTTTTCTTTTTGTTTAATTTCATACATTTCTTTTAATATTGCTAGCTCTTTTTCTAGCTCTATTATTTTAGTATTTTTTACTTCTTCTAATTGTTGTACTTCCTTTTTTGCTTGTTGTTTTATTTTTTCAATTACTGTTTTTCTATCTATTTCTTCATTTTCTTTTGTTATTCTTATCATAGCAGTTAAACTATCTTCTAGTTTTATCGTTTCTTTTTCTAACATTAAACTTATATTGTCACCTATTTTCTTGTATCTTCTTCCTAGATTAGAAAATATTATCTTTATTTTTAATCTGTCATAGTTTTCATATATTTTTTCGTCTATGGCATATTCTTCCTTATTCATTTATAGATTGTGTTGAAGTTTATATTCTAAACTTTCTATTTGTATTTGTAGATATAGAATAGTTTTTCTCTGTCCTATTATAGATTTTTTACAAATTCCTGTGAATATATTACTGTTAAGTCTACTTTGCCTATGTGCTAATTCTTGTCTTTTCGCTATAATTATTTCAGTAAGTTTTTGTCTATATTCGTTATTCTTGTTATTCATTGTATTTTTAAATATTGAATATATTTATATATATTCTATTTTAGATATATTATCTATTAATTGATCTAATTTTTCGTTATTAATTTTTGTGATATTGAGTTTTTTATATTCCGAATACAATTTGTTTCTACTAGTATGTTATTTCTTATATTTCATCAAGAAATTGCAATTAATTGGCCTTCATTTTAATTTTGTCATAATTAATCTTGTAAGTTCTAACACGTTGCAACAATTAAAATTAAAATAAGACATATAAACCACATGAATTCTAATTATTCTATGGAGGAACCTTTAATTTTGTATATAAAATTTCAAAAACGGATAAAAGTTGACGTGGACATCACATGTTTGAATCACGTTGGAATTAATTACAGGATATATCCAACAAATTATCCAGCTATTCTTACCTATTAAATAATACATGTTGAAATAATTTGAAATAATCGTTGACCTTGGAAGCACCAGACAGAAGCAAAAGAAATATGGGGATAAGTAGATGGAAAACATATAAAGTACGGAGTCGCCTTTGCTAGGGAGCGCTTTATTCTTCAATATGGAATTTTCTGACGCGAATTTAAATTTAATCGGGTTTTAATGTGGATATTGAACACCGGCTGAAAACAAAAAAAAAAGAATTACTCAGTAATAATTAAATTATTGGAGAAAAAAAATTAAGCCAACAATATCTTAATGGTTATTTTCTAAGAAGAAAAAACAAAACGCCAAACTAGTGACTAATGAGCAACGAGCCGGGGCCCAGATATTAGCGTTAAATTATTCAAGCTAGCACATGTAAATATCTTAAATCAAAGTTTCCTAGAGGAAAAATCTTTTTGGCTAGAATAATTTGGCCATAATAGCTCAAATACATGTTCACACTATAAAATGATTTCTTTTTTATAATTATATCCTTCTTTGTCAAATTTATATATTTCTTATCAAATAATTTATTAATTATGCTTCAATAAATGAGAAAGCTTTCTAATTTTTAGATTTCTTTAACTTCCATACATACATGACTTTTAATTTCTTTTAGAAATGTTGTAAAATGGCTAAAGGCCAATACACATGTAGTTTTTTTTTCTTAAAAAAATTCTAACAAAATTTAAAATTTGAAAAATCCCTTTCTTGACATTTGTATTTGAGAGAGAGCTATGCTAGGTCAGTTCCTTCAGTCAACTTTTTTGGTAAGGCAAAAGTGAATTACGAAACAAGCTCACTCATAAAATTAAATTCAAAATAATTTTAACTCACACTCATCTTCTTGTAACTTCTATCACAGATTTTTTCACATCTACAAAAAAAATTACAAATATGACTGCAAAAGAAAATAAGTTTATTTTTTTTCTTTTCTCTCTTTTATTCCATTCTCGCTCCCTTCTTTTTAATTGTTAAAACAAGAAATTAAATAAAAATAAAATATTCAGATAATGATAAGAAAATAAATCCACAAAAAAAATATTTTAGACTAAATTAATCGTTGAAATAAAAAGGTTAAAAAAATAATCATCTGTGAGAAGTATCAATATATCATTGAACTTAGTGAGATGGATCATATATCCATGTATGAATTTTGCTTTAATAAAAACTTAAAGCAAATAAATTTTGAAAAATCATTATTTTTACTTCCATCAAGTGAAAAAGCTATTTGTGTCAATTTTCTGCTGAATGCCTCTCAAAGTGAGAGAGTCTTTCCATCATATAAAAAGAATAAAGATTACACATTCCTAAAGATCCGTCATTCATATCCCTAAAGATCAACTATTCTATCTCTACAAATCTGCTATTCAATCCCTTTAAATCTGCTTTGCTATCCCTCCAAATCAGCTATTCGATCACAATATTTTTTCCTTTGATTCTACAAAAAATCTATATGATCATGCTAATTAATATCACTATATAATTACATTAATATATACAATCATTTAGATGTCCATCATGCTAACATCCCCCCTCAAATTGATGTTGGTGGATCTAGAAGCATAATTTGCCTACTAGAAACTGATGCCGTTGCCGTGCCATGGATTTTGTAAATGCATCAACTATTTGAAGATAACTGGACACATGTGGAAGAGTAATGACCATTTATCTACAATTTCTCGTATATAATGAAAATCTACTTAAATGTGTTTGGTCCTCTTATAAAAAACTGAATTAGTAGCAATCTGAATAGCACTTGTATTATCAGCATGGAGAGGAGTAGGATGAGATTGAGGAAATCCAATTTCAGCAAGTAATCCACAAAGCCATACAACCTTGGAGCAAGCAGTAGACATCGATCTATATTCAGCCTCTTTTGAAGATTTTGACACATGATCTTACTTTTTACTCTTCCAAGATATCAATGACTCTCCAAGGAACATGTACCAACCAGTGGCTGAACAACGAGTAGCAGAACATCCCGCACAGTCTCACTAAAAGAATTAAGACGAATAGGAGAGCCACTTGGAAAGAACAATCCACAAGTAGATGCTCTGAGAAGATACCGAATGATGAGACGAACAACCACCAAGTGGATATGAAGGGGAGCTTGCATAAATTGACTAACCTGTTGAATTGCAGAAGAAATATCAGGCTGAGTAATAGTAAGGTAATTTAGACTCCCAACTAATTGTCGAAACATAGTTGGATCAGGAAGAAAATCACCTTCTTCACAATGATACTTCACATTCTATTCCAATGGAGTATCTACAGATGAGGAATCTTGAAGACCAGCAAAAGAAATCAGATCTTGAGGATATTTGTGTTGGTTTAGAAACACACATGAGGTAACATTATGAACTTTCAAACCCAAAATATATGTAAGAGTACCAAAATCTTACATATGAAAATAATCTTTAAGTTGTTGTTGGAGGCTAGTGATTAGTAAATAATCGGTTCCTATGATAATAATGTCATCTACATACACCAAAAGAAGAACACAACCTGTAGAAGTTTTCCGAAGAAACAAAGATGAGTCATATTTGCTCTGCTGAAAAGAAAATTGTTGCAAAGTAGATCGGAACTTATCAAACCAAGCTCTTGGAGCTTGTTTTAATCCATACAAAGACCGCTTCAACTTGCATACATCTGATGTAGGGGATGAGAACAAACCAAGTGTAGGTTTCATATAACTATCTTCTTTAAGATCACCATGGAGAAAAGTATTTCTGACATCCATTTGATAAAGAGACCAGTTTTGTGAAGCAGGAATGACAATAATAGTTCGCACCATAGTCATTTTTGCTACGGGTGTAAAAGTCTCCTCATAGTCCACCCCATACTTTTGTTTGTTACCAAGAACAACCAATCAAGCATTGTACCGATCAAGAGTTCCATCATAATGAAGTTTGATTGAATAAACCCATTTACATTCAATAGGGCGGACATTTGAAGTACATGAAACAATGTCACATGTGTCATTTTCTTTAAGAGCCAAAAATTCTTCCTCCACTGCTTTCTGCCAACATTCATGCTTGGAAGCTTGTGAGTAACAAGTTGAAACAAAAATATTGGATAATGTAGAGAAAAAGTCATACAAATTGGGAGTACAAGATACTTTGGTAGATCGCTGAGTAGGCTCAAGAGGACTAGGTCTTGAAGAATTCTAAAATTCTAGTTGTGGTACAGTTTTAGGCGGCGAATCAGTGTCGGGATAGGATACTATTAGCCGACATTGTTCATACACAAATACATGATTGAACCTCTTAAAACAAGATGATAAATCCTCAAAAGTAGGATGAAGAGGAGAAGTAGAAGATGAATCTACAATCATAGGAAAGAAATACTTATTTTCAAATAAAACAACATTTCTAGAAATACGAAATTTGTGAGAACATGGATCATAGCAAATAAAACCTTTTGGTGAAGTACTATAACCCATAAAAGCACATTTAATAGATTGTAAAGAAAGTTTATTGCCCTGCGAAGGAGGCAAATGTACAAAAGAAACACAACCAAATATATGAGAATTACTATAGTTAGGATTTTGGTGATAAAGACGAAAATATGGAGACTCAAGATTTAGCACTTTAGATGGCAACCTATTAATTAAATAGTCAGTAGTAGACAAAGCTTCCATTCCTCTTGTTCCAACACCTGATCCTACACAAGACAACCATTACGAGAAAAAATTACATTATTATTGTTATCTACCAATTGTCCAACTGAAATAAGACTAGTTGAGAGCTTTGGTGAAACAAAAACATTCTTGAAAGTTGGAGTAATGTCTCCAACCTTTGTAATGAGTTAATTACTACCATTGGGAATCTATATTTGTGATGGACCTTGATACTTACGAACATTTTTTGGGATGGTCGTTGAGTTGGTCATATGATTGGAAGCACCTAAATCAACAATCCAAAAATTAGATGTAACATCATTACCTTGTAATCCCAATGTTGAAAAGGCTGACACGATCATTTTTTGTACCATTTCAAGAGTAAGAACTTGTCCTGAAGATGAGTTATCAATAGTGGAACCATTTATCCCAGCTTGAAAAGCATTGACCCTACGATTTTGAGGGCGCGTGGGACATTCTTTGATAATGTGTCCTTGTTGTTTACAATAATTATAGAACATCTTGCTACAATTCCTAGCAATATGACCATATTCCTTGCAACCGTAGCATTGAGTTCTAGTCATATCCCTACCCTTTCCTTTACCTTAAGCACCAAATACAACAGTGACATCATTTTCTTTCTTGAAAGCATTTTGCGTCACAAGACGTTGCTCTTCATGAAGTAATTCCCTAAAGCACATCCGAAGAGGGATACGGTTCACGATTCATTAAGTTAGAGTGAACACTCTCAAAGTCAAAGTGTAATTTCATCAAAAATTGGTCTCGCTTTCTTTGCTCATGAACTGTCTGAATCACAGATAGATATTCAGTAGTATTTTGGCATAAACAATATCTATAAATTCAGCCCATAAGTTTTGAAATCCAGAAAAATAATCCTGAATAGAAGGACTTCCTTGAGAGTAATTAGCAATTTCATACTCTAACTAAAAGCATCTTGCGCTATTATCTTGGTTGTAAACCATTTGTAAGTAATCCCACATGGCCTTAGCTTTCTTGTACGGCCAGGGATTATGAACAATAAGAGGGTCAATTGACCCTAGAATCCATGTCATCACCCGAGCATCTTTTATCTTCCATTCACCTAGCTTTTTTGTATCAATAAGAGCACAATCGCTTCCATATATATGGCCCCATAGTTCTTTGCCGGTGACAAATAACTGAAAATGAAACTCCCAAGAAGAATATTTTTTTCTTGTGAAACGAAAACGGAAGGATTCAAAGTGATGTGAATTCATGCTTTTGAATAGCTATGAAAACTACAAAGACTCAAGAAAGCAACTAGAATGACAAAGATCAAAAGTCCTAGGTGGTAGGACTGATTGTTGACAAACAATCAACAAAAAACCAAGATTTTGAAATTTTTGTTTGAAGGAACCACAGATGACTCGATGAAACAAGACAACCAAGAGAAGACACTAATACCATGTCAATTTTCTGCTAAATGCCTCTCAAAGTGAGAGAATCTTTCCATTATACAGAGAGAATAAAGATTACACATCCCTAAAGATCTGTCATTCCTATCCCTAAAGATTAGATATTCTATCTCTACAAATCTACTATTCAATCCCTCTAAATTTGCTTTGCTGTCACGACCCGAGCCTACATCTTGGACGTGGCCGACACTCGAGAACCATTGTTAGTCCCCAAGTGAACTCTCATCATGGCTAACTACAAGCGGAAAACTGATTCAAGCATACAAAGCTTAAAAAACTGAATAAAATTCATGAAACTGAACTACAAAACTTTAACTCAAATGAAAAACTCTGAATATAAAAATAATATTTAACTGGCCATAAAATAGGCAAGTTAAGTCTTTAAAACATTTAATAAAATGAATAATATAGACTTCTCAACTATACTGACTATCTATGCAGCCTCTAACTGATAAAGATGGAAGTCGAGACAAGACCCACGACATCCTGACTAAACAGAAAAGTAAATGAAATCCTCCGGAGAATAAGGAGGCTCGCCATAGCTAACTCGAACTCTCGGATGTATCAACAAATCTCTTGTTGATGATCCTGAATACCTGTGTCTGCATCATGAAAAGATGCAGGCCAAATGGCTTAGTACATGGAATGTACGAGCATGTAAGAGGAATTCTAAAGCATAACATAAGCTTGAAACTTGATACAAAGGAAACATACTTACCTCTTCTCAAACTTACTCAACTCAAGGAATACTCAAGGATACTCAAAACTACTCAACTTACTCAACTCAGAAGTATTCAAGGATAAGATACTCAATTAAGAAATTAGATACTCAACTCAAAGATATGATATTCGACTCTAGTACTCAACTCAATATAAAGGAACAATATACATGCAATATATGGAAAGCTTTATAAAGTAGTAAAAACAACTTAGTTTGTTAAAGAAAATGCAGTAACAAACTCACCTTTACTTATATAATAAAGTAATATAGTTTCTGTGGGAGATTCTCTAACCAATAACCACCATTATGAGTCTAAGTGGTGATACAACGTCTTGCCCACGCTGCAAGAACTATCCTTTACTTTGTCGTCATATACAACGCTTAACTTAGTGGATCCACTAGTCTATGCTTAAAGCATCTTAAGGAGTCATCTAAAAAGTATGATCCTTTACTACCCATGATGGCTACATGGTTTATGGAGACTTGAGTTAATATGAACTCATATCCCCATATCGGTGCTCAATACTACTCCCAAAATATACTTAGCTCATATGTTTGTAAAAACAAAACTCTTTCTTTGAATTGAGATAATTACTCAAAACTTAGCATAAAATCTCCCTTGGAAATCATAGTTTCCACTTTACTGAAAAACTATCTCAAAGGCTCTTTTGAAATCTCAATTTCCTTTCTTGTTTAAATGTGAAAACATTTACTCTTTGAGAATACATAGTCCCGATATACTCTTTTGAAGAAATGAACTCAACTCTTTACTCTTTACTCTTTGCTTAACTCAAAACTTAAGTCTTAAAACAAAGTTAAAACATTTGTAAAAGACTTCTTAAAATATGGTTCATGCCGAATTATGGACATGAACGACTTAATGCAAGGTTTTCAATAACCATAGATGGAACTCAAGAACTTCAATGATACTACTCATTTTAAGAATGCTCAACTCAAAGGGTTCATGCGGAATTTATGAGCATGAACTACTCAACTCAAGGACTCAAAGATACTTCTCATGTCAAGACTGTTTGACTTATAATGTTCATGCGGAATTGTGGTCATGAACAACTCAACTCATGGACTTCATGGGTAATAGGTAATTGTCCCATGATTAGGATTATAATCTCGGAAGGGTTAGGAACTCAATACTTAAGACTTAGGACATGAAGATATTGCTACTCTCATAGATACTCAACTTCTGAAGTTCATGCGGAATTTATGGGCATGAACGACATGACTCGAAGGTCTACATAACATTATGGAACTCATGTATACAACACTTCTCTTTCTTTGACTTACTTCCTCAAAACTTAACTCAAATCGATGATGGATCTCAAAGGATTCACAATTGAACTCAAAGACTTTCTTGAACTCTACTCTTAACTCTCTCTTGAATGTGAATTATGAATTCAAGAGTTATGGTTCATGATATGAAGGATCTCATGAATGAAAAAGTAGATTCATGAATAAATTCTCCTCATCCTCATACTCACTTGCTCGAGTCTTGAAACAAGTTACTAGAAGTTGTAGAAGACTCCTCAAAAGAACTCGAATGGACTTTCTTAGAATGTTCGAAAGAATTCTCAAAACTTAACTCTTAACTCTACCTTGAATTTGAATTATGAATTCAAGGTTATGATCATGTTAGGAATGATTTTAGGTGTTTAGAAGTAGCTTAGAGTAGTTAGAATCGAAAAGGAGTGAAGGTGCACTTTAAACGAACTCAAACGGGGCAACCAACGACAAACTGGGTGGGGCAGGTGACCCTGGCGCTATGTGTAGCGCGGGGCGCCAGCCCCTAATCGCACCAGGCCCCAACCCAGAAAATTCAGCAAGTTTCTTTTCTCGTTTTCTCACCCTATTTCGCCTAGAATCAAATGGTTTCTTCCCCAATCACTTAGAATTGATTACTCAACATAAGTACACTCTAATCTACATCCATTAAAATACTCACTTTGATCTCAAGAAATCATCCAAAACCCAACACAACAAGATTTAGAATGAACTTCAAGAACACCTATCAAGAACTCATCAAGAATTCATATCTTTCAACTTCAAGAATGAAATTAGCGCTGAAAATAACATGTTTGGCATGTGGGTGAACAAACCCAACACTATGGAAGCTTACATACCTCTTAGGGATCACCCATGGCGAAAATCCGCTACAACATGCAAGAATCTCGACGAACGCTTGATCCTCTCCTCTTTTCTCCTCTTCTATCTTCTTTTCTCTTCTTGAACTCTCAACTAAAACCCTAGGCTAATTTTAGGATTATAAAACTGAACCTAATAGGATTAGGCCCTTAAAATATTACTAAAAATGAATTAAATCCGATTGGGTAAGGAAAAGACTAAAATACCCCTCTCTATTTTCGGCTAACTTTCCTTAACTGGACAATCTATCTTCAAAAGGCCATATCTCACTCATCCGAACTTGAAACTTAGAAAAATCGGTGGCGTTGGAAAAATAATTCAAAGATATTTCCTACGGTATCTGGTAGAATACCTAACTCATCCTGAGCTAGGAGTTATGATCGTTTGAAGTCGACCCAAAACTCATACTTAGCTTGCAAAAATTCAGATTTTGCTATTTCCAATTTAATTCTTTTTGGAACTCAAGGTGCTACATCTAGTGACCTTAACACTTAAGAAATTTTAATTCCTCGGTAAAATCCTACTCACAACGAAGGATGGTTCAAGTCTTGGTTCGAAAAAATTTATGGGGTGTTACATTTGCTATCCCTCCAAATCAGCTATTCAATCACAATGTTTATTCCTTTGATTCTACAACAAATCTATATGATCATGCTAATTTATATCACTATATAATTACATTAATATATAAAATTATTTAGATGTCCATCATGCTAACAAACTAAACTATTTGTGTAATAGTAGGTATATGTGAACCACTTTATTTTAAAAAAGTGTAATAAATTTAGATCGCAAAGTTATAATATTATTATTATTATTATTATAATAACAATAATAATAATAATAATAATTTTCATAATATTTAATATGTTAGAAATCGACACATTATAAAAAAATTAAATTTCTTTATATTTAAATATTACTTAAAAATTATTCCAATAACGACATTGAAAACTCAATAAACTTTAGACATGGTGGATATCAGTACATAATTAAAATTATAAGAATCATATAATTCATATGTATTGACCCTAGTTATATAATTAATAGCAACAAGAGGGAATCATGTACCAACGTTGTAGTTTCGCGTCCATGTGTTATGCCTATTTGATAACTTGAGAACGATTACTTATATCTATTAAGTATTAAAATAATCTATAATTAAGTAATTTTATTAATTATTATATTTAAATAAATTTAAGTCATATATTTAAATAATTTTAATAATGATTGTCTAAGTTATATTCAATCAAGAATTATACATTGTATATGCATTTGTAATCATTTGATTATTTAAGTTATATACTCTTCAATCTTTATAATTAAAGTTAATATAATTTTTGATTTTATAATTTAAAAATATGCTTTAACAGAATTTGTTAATTATAGATATGATTTTATTAATTATTTAATTAAGAATTGAGCCTAATTATTTATAAACATATACAATGCATACATATGTCTATGATTTTATTTCTACTTTTATTTTTATTCTTGTTTTGAAACATTTTCTTAGTTAATATACTTGAAGTAACTAATTATGTATTCGTGGTTAGAAATAGTGAAATAAATTAATATAATTATTATTTTTGTTTAGAGCAATTAGAATATACAAAATTTGATGTCTTATTCGGGTATAGTTATAAATGTCTTATTATATCGTTTTCATGTTTAAAACATCTAATTCTCAAAATTATATTCCTATTTTCTTCTTAAAAGAAAAGCGCACACATTGTATGAACGATCTATCAATCATGGTAGGATTGTATATAATTTTATTAGTTGATTATATTTAAAGACAAATCGATTGTAAATTTGAAAATCCATACTTAATTCAATTTACTAAATTGTGTATTACCGAGTGATTAATGTAATTTTTAATTGGAGAATAGTCTACTTATATCTATTACTAACATAAATTTTAATTCTCCTTCGATAGAAAATTCTATATTAAATGAAAATAATTTTAAAAAAATGTATTTCTAATTATGGTATACTTTATTTACATACATTAAACATATTGTAATTTAAGTATCATACATAAAATTTATCTATTTTAAAGAATTATAATTGATCGTTAGGTATTGATTGATCTTTTATTTATATGTTTTGAAACATCCTCTTAATTAGTATTATATGAGTAACCGATTTTTTTATTCATGGTTAAAATTTTGAAATAAATTTACCAATTTTGATATGTTAATTCTTGTTTGGAATAATTATAATATAAAAAAAACTAATGTGTTATTAATGACATAGTTATAAATGTGTTATCATCAATTTTTTTTACATATAAATATCTAATTTCCAAAGTTACATTGTTTTTTCTCTTGAAAACATCCATTATATACACTAATCTATTTAGTTGATTATATTTTAAGAAAAAATTTATTATAATTTTTTGAATCTATGCTTAATTACTATATTTTACTAAATTTGTATTACAAAATAATTAAGTATAATCTTAAGTAGATAAGATGTCATTTATAGTTATTATTAATGAGAAATTTGAATGTATTCTTCAATGAAGAGATTTATTTTAAGCAAAATAAATATTTTTTCAAAGGTATGCATTGATACATTATGAACATAATTGAGTTCAGGAAAGGGGTAGAGGAAGGAGTGTAGGTTATGTATATGTAGAACATAATTTGTATGGTATAGTAATGAAAAAATATTAATGTATAAAAACGCAACTACAAAAGTATTTTTTTTAACTGAAGCATACAATTTTTTTAATATACTAAATAAATTTATTTTTAAATATAAATCGAATGAACTATACACACAAAAAAAATATATACACAAAAACACTTTTCATTTCCCTTAGTAGCCAAATAGTTTGTATTTTAGTAGTTCAAGGAGTTTGGAAAATAGAAAAAAGTTACTTTTGTTTTGGAGAGAAAAATATTGAGGGAATAAATACAAAAATTGAAATACGGATATTATAAACTTTTTATATTTCTGGCCATTTAGCATTACCTTTTTTAAATATCGAAAGAACCCCCATCAACCAACCTAGCTTCATCTTCCACCACCATATTCCCAAAGAAAACATTTATTGCTCAAGAGGATCGTGCACAGATCCAAGCAATGAATAATAATCAAATTAGGTAGAATGATCTGGGAGATCATGTACTTGGTTTAGTTTTTCATATGGATCCTTCTATTTATGACTTTGCCAACTAAATCCCTATACTTGACAATGTCGTGAATAGAAAGGTTCATGTGACAAATGAAGCTAAGTACAAGGGCTTCCAAGTAATTCCACCATCAAATTCCAACCATTAAAAACATTGATGTCACCACAAAGTTTTAATAATAATAATGATAAATCTTTTTCTCCTTCTTACTTGCTAGAAAAGAAAGATACAGTAAGCTACAAAGCTAAGACGACCCCTAGTTAACCCCCTAAATCTATAGCTAAATTAGAATTCTATCACCCTACTACCTCTTCCATCCTTTAGGAAATGAACTGGAATTAATTAATTAATTAGG
Organism: Solanum stenotomum; assembly: GCF_019186545.1. Classification (NCBI taxonomy): domain Eukaryota; kingdom Viridiplantae; phylum Streptophyta; class Magnoliopsida; order Solanales; family Solanaceae; genus Solanum; species Solanum stenotomum. The sequence continues at coordinate 23,324,454 of NC_064285.1, read as the reverse complement.
CCCCCCAAAACGACGTGGACCTCTATTGAGGATTGTAACTAATGTATTAATCATGTTTAGATCTAGTTAATAAACTAATTAGTTAGGAGTTGTTAGTTAGTTAGACTGGTTAGTTAGATTCTTTCTAGAACCTTCCAACTCAAATGCTATTCACGTATATATATACTCCAATCGTAAATGAAAGGAATAATGATTTTTCTCATTTCATCAAAGTTACACTTTTCTTTGTATTGCTCCAAATCACAGCTATGGTTCATCCATCTCAATTCAGTTGAATTCCACCATTGATGTGCAATTTTGATATGGTATCTGAGTAAAGGCTCGGTAATCCCAATAAATTAGTCTCGATCTAATTCAGCTCATGGAGTTATCTCGATCTGTATGGTCTATTAGTTTCTGTCTCTTCTTCTTATTTCTTTCCTGATTCGAAATCTTCTTGCTCACCACATCCATGGCTGTTGGTGAAAGCTCATCTGCTTCTGAAGATATCACCATTGCTAACAATGATTCAACCAGTTCTTTGTATGTACATCCATCAGATAGCCCAGTGATGATTCTTGTTCTTGCTCAATTGGATGGAGCAGGTTATCGATCATGGAAAAGGGGAGTGATGCGAGCTTTGTCAGGGAAAAAAAAACTTGGTTTCATCATGGAAGCTTTGTGTAATGACATGTTCCCATCATTATAGAAAATCCATCGGGAAAAAAATTTTGGGCCAGAAAACTTTTTGGTAGTAACTTGAAATTTCATTGCCTAGTCCATATTTGGACAAAATCGGAGTCATGTGAGTCTAGAAAAATCTAGTAATGAGTGAGAGGTCTAATATTAATTTTGATTACATGAGTAGATAGCTAAGGCATTGAGGAACCCGTACGACTTTACAGAATACTATTCGGGCGAGTGAAACTCCCAAAACTGATCTTAGCGTGAAGGGGGTAGTCTTTGAACGTCATGAGTAGAAGGTGTGTTGTTAAATGGGGTCTGCCGTAGTGGCTCAGTCACGAATTAAGTCATAATTGAACCCCAAAAATGTTATTTTCTACAAGCTTCATTCTTGAGAGCTAGAAGAGGACTGCACGCGATTTCTTGACAGTTTTCCACTTTTTTGGTGCTAAAGGTAATGGATTTACTCCCCTAATCCATTTTTCGATTCGTAGAACTTAGATTTTTGGCTATTTACTATTGGGGAGGGTTCTGAACTGAATTGGATGGTGGGAAAAAGCCCTAGCTGCATCTTAGGATCATGGATTGGTCTTGGGTTATTGGGTTTGTTATAATCCAGAAAAATTAGACCTTCACTATTGATCCACGCATTGAATTGATTGTTTGTAGACCTAGAACAAGCGGAAGGAATTCTGAAAGGGAAGAATCAAGTATCTTAGGAGGATTCAAGCTTGGCTTAAAGGTAGGTGATGGTTTGATTTTATGTTTATGTAATATGTGTTGATAATTGCTTCATTGTAATGCATAAATGTAGAGGAATGTAGCATTGTTGATCAAACCTAATGAAATGAGTATGAATGAACAAATGTATGCCATGATTCAACACTTGATTGTATGATTATGAGAATGTACATATGAGTGTGATTGTGATTGTGGTTTTGTTGAAAGGATCCGGAGTCATGTTTTGGCATACGAACTTGGATCGAGTGTAACGTTCCGACACATATATGGGATTGGGTGTTACGTCCGGCACACTAATTGGGATCGGGTACCACGTTTCGGTACACTAACAGTTTGGGTATGGGTTCCATGGGAGGACCATTGAATTGCCATATTTTCTTGTTATTGAGAATGTGGAAATTGTACATTGCTCTTGAAATGATAACTGTGTATATATTTTGTGCATGTAATATCTACTTTGTTGTGACTGCTTATATATGTTGTGTTTACTGAAATAGCTGCATGATTCTACCAGTACACTGTGGTTGTGTACTGATACTGCACTTGCTCGTTCTTTGTTGAATATAGGGCATCTTCAAGCGGATATTGATAGACCTCAGCTAGGAGTTTAGTGATCAGGATCGAATTCAAGGGTGAGCCAGTTCGTCAAGACTGCCATGAGTTGTTTTTTTTATTTTAGTCCATTCTCTCGGACTTAGACTAGTTCTTTAGATGTTTGTTATGTTTTAGCTTTCGGGGTTGTAACCCTATTCCTTAGACTTGTGGATTGTTAGAGGTTTTGGTACATTGACTTTCAGGTTCTAGGGGTTGTTTTCCGCAATGTTTTGATAGTCGTTTGTTTAACTTTCGGAGTTTATGCAAACTCCAGTTTATTTCTACATTTAAACCTGCTTCCGTATCTTTAAATACCTTAGTTTTTCGTAGTATTTGTGTAGTTGGGTTGTCGTAATGGTTCTCCCACCGGAGGGTTAGTGTAGGTGCCACTCACGACGGTCTGGGTCGTGACAAAAGTTGGTATCAGAGCCCTAGGTTCGTTGATCTCGGTGTCCCAAAAAGAGTCTAGTAGAATCTTGTGGGATGGTACGGAGATGTCTAGACTTTTCTTCTAGAGGCTATAGGACTTTAGGAAATTTCTCTGTTTTCTCTTGTCTCCTTTCGTGCTATAACTTGATTCCAATTGGTATCTGGCGATCCAAATTGGTATCTAATCTTCTTCACTCTCTATCCGCAGATGGTTAACACTCGCTTCAACGGTGTCAGACATGTAATTCCCATCAATGATGCCACGGTCGAGGCAGGGGTAGAGAAATAGTTAGAGGTAAAGGCCAAAGAAGGGTAGCACCTGCTAGAGGTGGAGTTCCGGTTGAGAATATGCCCAGAAATGAGGATCCTCCTGCCCATTATGAAGAGATAAAGGAGAATGTTGAGGTTGAGAATGAGGAGACTGTTGGACAAAAGGAAGAGGTACATGCTGAGACTACATGTATTCCTCTCTTAGACCTAGTATTAGCTCGGCAGATTATGACTTTCCTGAAAGGATTGGTGGGTCCTGGAGTTCTTCACACAGTTCAAGCGACTCAGGCTCCCGCCAACCCCCTTTTGCTATTACTATCCCTAAGGTGGGTGGAACTGTAGGTACTAATGCCTTCTTCAGTCCTTTGTTGGGTCCTGTGATGACTGGTAATGAGCATGAAATGTTGACCAAATTTCTGAAACACAAGTCGCCTGTGTTCCATGGTTCTGAGAGTGAGGACGCCTATGAGTTCATCTTAGATTGTTAGGAGAGGCTGTATAAGTTGGGTATTGTCCATCATCATGGACTAGAGTTTGTGACTTTTCAGCCTCAGGGTGAGGCAAAGCAGTGGTGGAGAGCTTATGTGGAATGCAGATCGTCAACCTTACCCCTACTCACTTGGACACAATTTCATGCTCTGTTTTTAGAAAAATATATGCCTCAGACTTTGAGAGATGGCAAGAAGGATTAGTTCATGGATTTGGAGTAAGGTGGTATGTATGTGGTTGCTTATGAGGGTAAGTTTCATGTTTTGTCTAGATATGCTATGCAATTGGTGACTACTGAGGGAGAGAGGATCTGACTATTCATTAAGGGACTGAACTCATAGTTACAGGTATTGTCTGTGCACATGACTTCTTCAGGGAAAAGTTTTAATTAGGTAACGGATTTTTTGAGAAAGTGGAGGGGGTGAGGCACGATGAGTAGGATAAGGCGTTGGCTAAGAAAGCTAAGAGCACAAGTAACTTTCAGGGTTCCTACTTCATAGGATCAGGGAGTCTAACACTTGCATCCCGGCTAATTCAATCGGCTATGCCCCCTTCCACTACTGGTAATTACTTGGGAACTCCACCTTAGAATTTGATTCAGGATAGCCAGGGAGGCCCACCTTCGGCGGGCAGTAGGCCATCTTTTGATTGCACTTGTTATATTTGTGGAGAACCTAGGCATATTAGGAGAGATTGTCCCCACCCACGCATGTTAGCCCCCACACAGTAGCAGACTAGAGCAGTGGTACCCACATTAAATAGTAATAATGGTCGAGGACGTCCACAAGGTGGGAGAGGAGGAAATCAACAAGGCCGTGGAGGTTGAGGAAATGGTAACACAGGCATAGATACGACGCAGCCAGGCAGGGAAGTTGCCCGTCAAGATGACAAGGCTCAGTGTTATGCCTTTCCAGGCAATAGCGAGGCAGAGTCTTCTGACGCAGTGATAACAAGTACTATTCTTGTATGTGATTGGATGGCTAATGTGTTATTTGATATAGGTTCTACTTATTCTTATGTGTCAATTCAGTTTGCCTTAGGATTTGATATGATTTGTGATGTACTTGATGCCCCCCATCCATGTTTCTACCCCAGTTGGAGAGTCTGTCATAATCACCCATGTCTATCCTTCTTGTTCGATCTTGTTTATGGGTTTTCAGACGTGGGCTGATTTGGTAATTTGGGACATGACTGACTGTGATATAATCTTAGGCATGACTTGGTTGTCCCTATATTATGATGTGCTTAACTGTAACACTAAGTCTGTGACTCTAGATATTTCGGGTAGGGAAGAATTAGAGTGGGAAGGAGTGTACAAACCTAAGCCACCTAAGGTCATATCCTCCATTCGGGATAGGAAACTAGTGAGGCAGGGTTGTTTGGCATATTTGCCTCATATCCGGGATGTTGAGGTGTAGTCTCCCTCTATTGAGTCTATTCCTGTGGTGTCAGAATTTAGAGAAGTGTTCCCTACTGATTTTCCAGGTATGCCTTCGGATAGAGATATAGATTTCTATATTGATTTGGAACATGGTACCCTCCCCATTTCCATCCCTCCTAATTGCATGGACCCGGTAGAATTGAGAGAGCTTAAGGCCCAAATACAAGAACTTATTGATAAGGGTTTCATCCGTCCTAGTGCATCCCCGTGGGGTGCTTCTATCTTGTTTGTTAAGAAAAAAGATGGTAGTATGAGGATGTGCATAGATTACCGTCAATTGAATAGGGTCACCATTAGAAACAAGTACACATTGCCTCGAATAGATGATCTTTTTGACCAGTTGCAAGGTGAATCAGTTTTCTCTAAGATTGATCTAAGGTCTGGTTACCATCAGTTAAAGATTAGGCCTGAGGATGTACCCAAGATGACATTTAGGCTCCGCTATGAGCACTATGAGTTCCTAGTGATATCATTGTGTTGATAAATGCACCTACAGCTTTCATGAGTTTGATGAATGGTGTATTCAAAGCATTTATGGATTCTTTTGTTATAGTTTTTATTGATGATATTCTATTTTATTCAAAGAGTAAGGAAGAGCATGCCGACCATCTTCGTATTGTTCTTGGTGTTCTTTGGAGACAATAGTTATATGCCAAGTTTTCCAACTGTAAGTTCTGGATGGATTCAGTTGACTTTTTGGGGCATGTAGCTTCAAGGGAAGGGGTAATGGTAAAACCCCAAAAGATTGAAGCGGTAAATTATTGGGTTTGGCTTAGCTCTGTGACTGAAGTTAGGAGTTTTGTGGGGCTCGCTAGCTACTATCGTCGATTTGTGAAGAACTTTGCTTCTATTGCCACACATCTAACAAGGTTGACCAAAAAGGAGGTACCTTTCAAATAGACCAAGAAATGTGAGGAGAGCTTTCAAAATCTCAAGACCCTTTTAACCACAACACCTATTCTAGCACTATCGATGGAAGGTAAAGATTTTATTGTTTATTGTGATGCTTAACATTCGGGTTTGGGTGTTGTGTTAATGCAGGATAAGAATGTTATAGCTTGTGCATCGCGGCAGCTGAAGGTGAATGAGAGGAATTACCCAACACATGATTTAGAGTTGGCAGCGGTAGTGTTTGCTCATAAGATCTAGCGGCATTACCTCTATGTTGTCAAATGTGAGGTGTTTAGTAATCATCGTAGTCTACAACATGTGTTTACTCAAAAGGATTCGAATTTGAGTCATCGAAAGTGGATGGAGTTACTCAAGTATTATGATGTGACCATCCAGTATTATCCGGGTAAGGCTAACATATTGGCAGACACACTAATTCGGAAGGCAGTGATTATGGGCAGTTTAGCTTGCTTGAATGTATCCAAGCGACCTTTGGCTAGGAAAATTCAAACCTTGGAATCTAAGTTCATGCATTTGGGCATCTCATAGAAAGGTGGGGTGTTAGCTAACATTGAGGTAAGGGACACATTCATTCAGGAGATCAAGGCTAAACAGTTAGAGGATGATCATTTGAATGAGCTTAGAATTAAAACAGTGTCTGGTAAGGCATAAGATGTGACTTTAGATGCGGGGGGTGTGCTCAGATTTAAAAGAAGGATTTGTGTTCCTATAGTAGAACACTTGACTCAGAAATTGTTAATAGAATCTCATGGTTCGCGGTATTCTATTCATCCGGGTGTGACCAAGATGTACCGAGATTTGAAGCGACTTTATTGGTGTCTTGGCATGAAGAAAGACATAGCTGAGTTTGTGGCTAAGTGCCAAAACTGTCAGCATGTAATGTATGAACATCAAAGGCCTGCACGTTTGCCTCAGAAAATGCAAATTTCGGGATGGAAGTTGGAAAGGATAGCTATGGATTTCGTAGTTGGTCTTCCCAATACTTTAAGGAAGTTTGATTCTATTTGGGTAGTGGTTGACATATTGACTAAGTCAGCCCATTTTATTCCGATTAGAATAGATTATATTACTTAGCAGTTGGCTAAGGTTTATGTTAAAGGGATAGTGAAGCTGCACGGGGTGCCCCTTTCTATCATCTCACACCATTATACATAGCTTACCTCCAAGTTTTGGAGAAAATTACATGATGAATTAGGCACACAACTCACTTTTAGTACAACTTTCCATCCATAGGCGGACATGCAGTCAGAGAGAACTATTCAAGTGGTGGAAGATATGTTGAGGGCATGTGTGATTCACTTTGGAGGGCATTGGGATAAGTTCTTACCATTGTGTGAGTTCTCCTATAATAATAGTTATCACTCTAGCATTGGCATGACACCGTTCGAGGCGCTCTATGGGAGGGGATGTAGATCACCCGTAGAGTGGTTTGAGGTTGAAGATGTAAAACCTATGAGGGTGGAATTGGTGAAGGATGCTCAAGATAAGGTAAGGAGCATCCAAGCTAAGCTTTTAGCAGCCCAAAGTTGACAGAAAAGTATGCAGACTAAAAGGTAAGAGACATGGCATTTCAGAATGGTGAGAAGGTTTTTCTAAAAGATGTCACCCATGAAAGGGGTGATGAGATTTGGTGAAAAGGACAAACTTAGTCCTAGATACGTTGGTCCATTTGAGATACCATATGGACGGGGATTACATCATAAAATGGGACTCAGTGTTGTTAGACAAAGACCTTCATTATGAAGAGAAACCGATTGCGATTCTTGATCATGATGTCCGAAAGCTGAGGACCAAAAAGATTAAGTTCGTGAAAGTTCAATGGAAGCATCGTCCAGTTGAGGAATCTACTTGGGAGATCGAGAAGGACATACGAGACAAGTATCCCCAGTTGTTTGACGACTCAGGTTTTACTCCACTGTCACTTTAGCCATTTTTCCTAGTTTGTCAGTCAGGGACGAGTGATGGGTAAATTGGTATCTATTGTAACAACATGTTCCCGTCATTATAGAAAAGCCATCGGGGAAAATTTTTTAGGCCTGAAAACTTTTTGGTAGTAACTTGAAATTTCCTAGCCTAGTCTAGATTTGGACAATATAAGAGTCATGTGAATCTAGAAAAATCTGGTAATGAGCGAGAGGTTTAATGTTAATTTTGATTACATGAGTGGATAGCTAAGGCGTTAAAGAACCCGTACAACTTTATGAAATCAAATTCGGGCAAGTGAAACTCCCGAAACTGATCTTATCGTGAAGGGGTAGTCTTTGAACGTCATGAGTAGAAGGTGTGTTGTGAAATGGGGGTTTGAAACTCTTATTTCGACTCTCTATTTTCCTATAAGTCGCCAAGGAAGGATTATTCCCGCCAGTGCAGAGCCGCTGTCTTAATCTTGATATCTCTTTAATATTATTTTTTGGTAGTGCTAAATTCATGGTAATATGTAATAATATTTATTGTAATATTCTTCCGATAGTTGTTTTAATCTGAATATTTCATTAATATTATTTATGATATATTCTAAATATGACATATTTTGGGTTCTTTGATACATACATAAATTTTCTTCCATTAATTGTTCTAATAATTTCATATCTTCCATAGCTTCTGTCCAATATTGTAAATATTCGTATTTCATTTTAGTCTGAATTTATTTCTAAATCGTACCATTCTATTCTTTCATTATCTAAATATAGATCTTGTAAATCTATTTCATACCATTCTTGATTTAATATATCTTCTGATTCGTAATCATTAAATATTTTTTCCCATATTATTCTTCTTAATTCAATTATTTTTATATCCTTAAGTACATATAATATTAAAGTTTCATAATTTTTTATCATTTCATCATGCATATATGTAGTCATGTTCGTTGTCTATGCAGATT